>NC_142673.1:30136546-30269046 GCF_964200805.1 Pocillopora damicornis
GTAGTTTTTGAATTCGTCTCGTCACATATAGACTTAACTTAAAACTCATATTGCCGTGACGCGTTGGTGAGCTGTGGTTTCCTGATTTGCAATGTTTGTTCCGTATTCTTATACATTCCGAGCTTGACTTTTCATTGCCGGCAAAACTCACTTTGTAGGCTGATGGACAAAAAAAAAACCTATTTCCTTGCATCAAGTTTATGGTGTTTTGCAGTTCAGTCAAAACAACCCGATTCAAAATTACCTTTTCGCGATTCGCGTCAAACATTCCATACCTAGCTGGAGTGCACCTACTACGGTAAAGCGGCATTCGAAATTCTATAAAACTATAATAACATAAATAAATGGCAAAGTTCCCTTGCTTTTAATAAATTTGCCGTTTTTATGATAGATATTGGTTGTTCTCTGTCACCACACGTACTATTTGTACAGAGGGAACTTTGCGACAGTCTATGAAAACAGAACAATAGCTTAATTCACGATGCGTTGCCCTCAACGCTATTCGGACTTTCATAAAAAATTATATTTTTTGGTGCATCAAATATAACGGAACCAAAATACTGAGTTTTATTGGGGCCCACCGACCGCAAGAATAAAAAATCAGAATCTTGTTCCTTGTTTGTTTTGCAAGTTAAGCGAATTGAATAATACGTTTTTAGGCTTTTTCTTCCCAATCAGAAACATACTATTAGTAAATAAAACTGAAAAATCCGTGGATTGTTGTATTGAAAATGCCATTTGGTTCCGTTTAACATTTTAAGTTCGCTAATTATTCCCCTCGATCAAAAATAAATTTCGGTTGCAGAAAAAGAAAATTCTATATACGCACGAAAACAAATAAGATAAATGATTACAGTCTATTTGAATTTGAATTTCATTTGCTTCCAAAGCAGAATTTTTGTCAGATGATTTAGCTCTCTTTGGACTCTCAAGAACAACAGACTTTGGGAATGAATACCTAGGTGATCACAAATCCATAGAAGCTTTATTTTGTTATCACTCTAGGAGTAGAAAAGCTTATAACTAGGGAATGTGAAGACAGCCTAGGAAGGACGCTCGTTTCTCCGCCCGCCGGAAGATTTGAGACGATTAAAGACAGGAAACCTAATTGAAAAAGGTTCCGCGATTGATTTGAATGTCTAAATTACGTGCTGGCGTAATATAAACGTTCTTCTTTCACTGGTTTTATCAGTTCGCTGGTTTTATAATGTATATACGTAACTTAGCCGCTGTAGAAATTTTTTAAAGCTGACGTTTCGAGCGTCAGTTCTTTGTCAGTGCGAATCAATAGTGGACAATTTACAATTTGGTTTTCTCTACGGAGGCCAATTTACATTATAATAACATTTGACAATGCCGAAAAACCTTGTATTACCCTTCCACCAACGCAGCATCACAGTTTCTATAGAAATTTGCGCTCTTCATTACTCTTTACAGGGACATATTTCAATAAGAAAGTCTTGTTTCAAATTCATACTTTGATCAATACTTGGATGAATGATGCGGAAACCAGTTCTCCCGTACACAGAGCTTATTGCGTCAAGGTGGCAGCCGGCCTCGTACACAAAAATGGACCAGCGCTGCAAGTGCCAGTCTTCAACAGAACAAACCCACGCGGGACTTAAAGATTACTCATTTCTTGACAAAAAATTAACTTTTAAGGAGCAGATATTTTGTGGGTCAGCTGGATAGAAGTTGATATTTTGCACGAGCTGTGGTACAGTAAAGCTTCTTTGATGAACGGATGATGAACATCATAACTAAAAAAGCATTTATAAAAAAATTTATAGTTTTAATCGAATATTCTAAATTTCATCAAGCGAATGCAACCAATTTTCGAAAGTGAGACTTCTTTTTTCTTCACAAAATATTATAACAATTTAAAAACGACCCACCTCTTCCGAGTATTTCCCTTTTTTTTTTTTCTTTTATCATTATTTTTATTTATGATTACGTAGCATACCATGTATAGGCATGATTCGAAACATATTATGGGAGCGTGGATCGAACGAGCACGACGAACTTTGATGCCCAATGCAGTCCAGGAACAGAAGATTTTAAGTATCCTCAGAAACATATTTGAAGTTAAGCTTCTCCCCTTTCCCTGTCATGCAAGCCCTCCAGTTTGTCACGATTGAATCATGAATTAAAATATTCCAT
Organism: Pocillopora damicornis; assembly: GCF_964200805.1. Classification (NCBI taxonomy): domain Eukaryota; kingdom Metazoa; phylum Cnidaria; class Anthozoa; order Scleractinia; family Pocilloporidae; genus Pocillopora; species Pocillopora damicornis. Next base: position 30,138,707 of record NC_142673.1, read on the forward strand.
TACCTGAAAGACCTCACTGTGTTTGCTAAGTCCTCCTTTGGAAATATATAGGTTGACCGGCTTCACAAAACTGTACGGGAAGTAGTGAAAAATTGCGTGAGTCCGATGTGACAATTTTCAGCCCAGCTAACAAAATCTTCTCTGCGTGAAATTATCGGCTTAATACTGCACCAAGCTCATAGAAACAAAGCAGCTGTTTTTTGTCGAAGAAAATTGCCTATATGCTTATTATCCTTTTTCACTTACAATTGATTGATTTAATTTTTTCCCTTAAAGAACATTTTTTATCACCATTAAACCATTTACTGCAACATTTGCTTCAGTAGAAAGTAAAATTAAATGACAAACAGATGAACAACTGTTTACCGAACGAAAACCTTTCAGAAATCTTTTTTCCTCTTAGGTAAACGGATGAATTATTCAACACAAATATATTTTTATTTAAAGAAAAATTTTACGTGATGGTTAGTTTAAAATCTACTCTCCATTTTATCAATGGATTTCATCATAGGATTTCCCTGGATGGAGTGACAGACTGACAAGGAAATTGATTCCTACGTGCTAATTTTTATTACACTCAAACCGCAGTGTTTAAAGACCATCTTGAATATGAAGTGAGAGAAAATGTTGAATAAAACTTGTAAGAAGGAAATAGATGATTTAAGACCTCATTTGATAAATGATAATTATTTCCTTTTAGGTTTATGCAGACGCTTCCTTGGTTTTTCCGCTATTGGTGGCGGAGACCTTTGCCTGGAATTTTAAAATGGACGACTGGGATTGAAAGGGGGTAAGCGATTTGGTGAGGAAAAAAACTTCGCCAATGGAGACAAATTTTGAAGCTTCCAGGAGGCTTTCAGTGAAATTAAAAGACGGCGGACGTGGTCCAAATACAGAAGATTCTCGACATTTTGTCACAGCAGTAATTGAATTTATTTAATTAAAAGTTCGGGCCTTTAATTGTAGTTTGCATAAACCATGGTTCAAATATTCGTAGATTGTAGAAAGTAAATATAATGCAATGTTTTGAAGACTGCGTGGACTTCAATTCTTACTCACTTCAAAATATTGGCGCAATTAACATTAAGAACCCAAAGGAGTATTAAAAGATGGAAAATTGAAATTCGTTCTTCAATGCGAAATTTAAGTTTGTGAGGAAACTTTATACCGAGTTGCGAAAGGTTTTCTCGGGGAATTTGTGCCACCGCACAAGATGCTGTGAACTCTTTATTTAAACAATCTTCACGTAAGGAAGAGCAAAAGTCAACACAAAACTAAACCTCAATGGCGAAACTTTACTTTGTTTTCCTCGTGACCTTAATTGCTTTGCATCTTTTCCTAAACACTAAAAAGGTAACCAAATCATCCAATGCGAGGAGTCTCTCGCCTCGAGTCAGAGCTCGCTTCCGATTTTTTCTCAGTTTTTCAAATAATGATTCCACTTGTCCCATCTGCTGAAGTTGTTATTAAAGAGTAAAGTTGTCAACAAGAAATGATGGTGTCTTTTTTTTTAAAACCGGGTTTGGAAGGGTTGAAAGAATTTAATTCATCGATTTGAAATCAATGAAAAAAACTCAGTGCGAGTCATCGCAGAACTTTGTGTTTCGATTGTTTTGATAGCTTTCTTATTCTAACATGTAAGGAGGAAGTTGTTAAACGGTGACAGCTTGCGATCTCGTATTTGTTTCTGTAATGAATTCGAAACAGTTACCAGTTTGACATTTAATTTCCGTTGTTGTAAATAATGTTGGCATATAATAATGAACGCGTTTCAAACTGAAGAAAAATAACCTTAAAACCTTATTCATGTATGGAAGAGTTTTAAGCCACTAAAAACATTCATGACAGAATTTCAATGCTGCTTTTATTTTCCACAGAGCTTTTCAGAAGTTACATTTGATCTAGCGTAATTACATGATTTTTTTTTTTGTGCGTTCAGTACTTTTAGATTAGAGGCGATCGACTTTGTATCCTTTTTCCTTGGTAAACATGTGTACATATGACGGTTAAACAATGCTCCTGTACGTTAACAAGTGGCATAACTATTTTTGTTGATGACCATCGAAAGATCAGCTTTCAATACTTTGATAGCGGAAACAAACGAGCATATTTTTTTCACAAATTGTTTCTTCATACTCGCTTTACTGAAGGTGAGATAATGAATTTCTTATTAGAAATATCACGTTCAACAAAACTCTTCAAATTAGTAGGACGTGCTTAATTAAACACTTTGCTACACCCGAACGAACTCAAAATTAACTGTCATTTTTAATGGTAAGCTGCGTAAAACTCAGCCCTTTTCATTGGTTTATATCCTGACAGCTTTAGAGCTTAAATGTAATTGCATTTTCCAAACAATTTTTTATGCAGGTGACAATTTTCCGTTGGGTGTTAATATTTCAGTTGAGCTTTGTTCGTCAGTAGGCGACTATCACAATGAAAAGCTGAAGCTTAAGTGCAAGCACGCAGCGAATCTGCAGGAGTGATCGACAGGTAGTTTAATACAAGATAGTCTATTTTAGCTTATTCTCCCTTAAACTGGCCTTGTATGATTGTTTCTGCCCCATTTTTCTTCTCTTGAAATTTGCGGCGAAGGGGAATTTCGGTTGTAAGCTGATACCGTTACCAACTTGTAAATTATAATGACTATACATGTCCTGAGAAGTGCAGAATGATGTATGTTTTCCTGTAAGTTATGATGTGGCGATCTTCTTGTAGTTTTACCGACTAAAACAATATTTCACAGTATTGTCTTTCATTTTCGGTCTGTGAGTGGCTCGAAATGAAAGATGGACATCACAGCACTGAAATGGGTTGTGCAGTTACAAACCCACCAAAACAGAAGGAAATCGCCATGCGCTGGATAGTGCTTTCACGGCAAAGTTTAATCATATTTCAAGGTACTTCTTTGTTATAATAACATTCAAAGTGGCAAATTTAGGACGATCTTTTTTCCTTCCGCCTCAACAACAAACTCGTACGATGTACGAAAAAGCCTAACCATAAGTAAGTTTGAGAGAACTTCAAAAACTATCGACAACAAGAAATAACGATACCAACGAAGATAAAGATGCAAGTTACGATTTTAAATACTTTTTATTGTACTACTGAGTGATTTCCTTCAACTTTTGGCGAATATGTTGATTCTCATTTTCAGATTGTGGATCTTGTAAAACGCTTTGCACTTTAACTTCGACAGTCCAGCTGCCGTTTCCTTGCACTTTTTCACCCATTCAAAAAACAATTACGGAGACAAACAGTTTTGGCGACTCTGGCAAAATTTCGACTTAGAAATTTACCTCAGAATAAGAGCGAACCTGATTCAGTTTCTGGACACTGAAATGAAAAGTACTTGGTGAAAACATGGAAAAGTATACTCGTCTCTATTCATCGAACGACCAAATTTGCCATCTTTTGCTTCGAGATCTGAAATAACTCTTAAAACAACTTCCCAGAAACATACAAGTTGAATGCTGCATTATTTAATTGCTACTTGAGCCTCAAGCTCCATATTAGAAGATTTGTGGTGAATTCTTTGCTTTCAGACTGGCTCTTTTTCAACATGAAGCGTTACTAAATGATCTCTCAAATACCGCGCGATTAATCGAGATATTGTTGCCATAAAGGCATTTAGCAAGAAAAAGTAATTGAAATTTTAATTAGGTACCAAAACTATTAAAAGCGTAGAGAAATATATTTTATGATGTTTGCGTCTAAAAATACAATTAGTGTTAAATGGCGATAATTCAACAATTGTTTCGAGGCTTTCAATTAGCTGCAAAAGTTATCTTGAGTTTTACATTATAGACGGATTCGATTGTGTGGAGAAACGCATTACAACTTGATACTCTATCGAAGCCGAGAAACGCGCATAAAAAAAATTTATAATGGATTTGAAGCTAAACGAAGCTCCTTATTACATTTGTAAGTCACACATGTTCATTCCCCTGGTTCAGTTACTCTAAAACTTGCGAAAGGACATAAAATTTTCAAGTCGCTACAAACGTTCCTTTTGCATCACACAGTGGTTAAATTTAGAGACAATATTATAATGACATTTTCGATTTGGAAGTTGTCCAAGAAACAGTCACGATAGCTGCAAAGATCCTCATAGATTCTGGAAGTTTTAACGGCTTTCCTCTCTGGAATATGGAGGGGCTGAACCGCCGTGAGGGCCCACAGTATCTTGAAATATTCTTTAAAGACCTTGAACTCTCTTATAGTCGTAAAAGAACTCTATTTTTAAAAGCATTCAAAAGTCTTTCATCAAAATAAATAAAGGCTCTTAACTTCCATTTAATGATTGTTAAAAATTCTACGCAGTAATTAAAGGAAGAAACATAAATTCATCCGTGGAGACTGTCAAGAGGAAAGAAAAAGAAAGGCAGTTTTAATTTAATGATAAAGAAAAACAGATTAAGTTGCTAAATTAAATGGGTTTCCATGAAATGAAGGACTGTTGTTTATGTTTATCCTAAACATGGCCTTCGCAGAAATTTTATGCAGCGTTTGTTTGGCCGTCAATGATGTTTTGCGACCGGGAAGAATCGAACTAACGTCGTTCTGCAAGAGGCTGCATGCACTGTGAATCCGTTCCAAGTATTTGCTCTTCTCGTTGTGATCTACTCACTGGCTGCCATCGCTTTTTATCGTTACAGATTCATTGTAAACCCTCTTCCACGCACACCATCATCAGTAAAGACAATTACAATTCTGACCATATCTGGGTTGTGGCTGTTGTCATTTGCAATCGCCTGCCCCTTTTTCTTTGGTCTCAGGTTTAGAAATGGTAACTGTGAGGAGTTGTCTTTAGTAAACAATAGGTCCTATGTAGCTATCAGATTCATCCTAACTACGCTTTACCTTATGTAATAATGCTGGCATCTTACGGAGCAGTGGCGTGGAACTTCAGGAGGCGAATTGTACAGTTAACGAAAGAAATCGGGATTTGAATGTGTTGTTGAAACTGAACTCCGAGAGTTTCGAGATGGCGCGAGAATGGAGGAACGAAGAAATGTTCTGCTCGAACAGAATCATGAACGGAAGAGACAGTAAACCCGAAAACACAGACCCGGTGAAAGATTTACTTAAGATGATTTTTATGCTTATTATCATTTACGTCGTTTGTTACTTTCCGTATCAAGCCCATTATGTGTGGGAAAGGGTTTGTAACATCACTGTGCGTCAATTTAGATATCATCAACTCTTTATGGATTATAATTTTATTTTGATTTGCGTTCCCATCGCCCTACATCCTTTGTGTTATGGAACAATGAAGAGTTTCTTTGCTAAGGCGTTCTCTAAAATCATTCTTCGTTTAAAAAAACAATGATGAATGTGTTTCTCAAGTCGTAGAGTGTCTTTTTCAAGTTCGAGCAAATTCTTAGGTTCATTTTGCCTTGTTATTAGAGCCGTTTCCGAATGAAAGATTTTTCAACTTGAGTTGTTCCTCCTCGCCGTTTAGGACTGGTGAGTTTATCTCGAAATTGACTTGTTGACTAGGCCATTATTTCATATACAGACTTATCATAATGATAATGTTTATGCAACTTGCGTATCTGCTGCGGCAACAACGATAGTAGAATATACTTTTGAGCTACGTTACAAATGTAAGTGATATGATTAAAGGAATATGCTTACTTGTTGAGAAGAAATTAAATTTGACTAAGGCCCTTTAAGTGCATGATAAAATATTATCTTCTTGTTGTTGATAGCGAATTCCTGTTCAAATTGAAAACGAGACTTACCTGTAAGTTGAATCCATCAGGCACTTCTTTCATGTAGTCATTGTCAACGATGTGTAAGCTTTGTCCTCTTTGTACAGTGACCAATGACATCGACATCACCAACTTTAGCGCGAGAGTTTTCAGATCAAGCTTCTCATGGGGTTTGAGAAAGGAAATACAAGTCAAAACAAGTTGCACATCCCAAGGTCACTGGTACCGAGAAGTTGGCGGGGAACCCTTGTATACACCTTTCATGAACCTGGAAATGAGTGGATGAGTGCCAATGGTCATATTGTTCACTAGTACAGTAATGGCTGATATGGCACTCCTGGCAGTATTAATGGTGGTGTACGACAGTCTCTTGTCATGGAGACTGGCCAGAAAATACAAAACCGCTGTCAAAGGTGGGTCGTAAGGATCACTCTTCCATTTGCTTAAAAAAAACAATCCATTGTGTGATGCAAGGCTTGTACTGCTTCTATGTCCCTGCGGACCAGGACTTGAGGATGATTTGTGCAGCCTTGTCTGAAACATTTCTCTGCAGTAGGCCTTTCCGGAGAGCTTGCGGGCCGTTAGTTTCATATGTTCCCGGAGGGGATGCAACGCATGATTGTGAGGTTGTATCAGTAGGTGATGTGACCGTGGAAGAAGGACAGTGTAGTCTACTCACAGATGCAGGAGAACCAAGGTTGGGTCCACCAAATTGGAACTAGGAGTACACCAGTCGCTTGGTCCTGTTCTATTTTCTGTAAACAGGCCGCTATGACTCTGAAAGGTGGAAAAGCATAGAAAAAGTATTCTTTCCACCTCATAAAGAATGCATTGACAGATATTGCACCAGGGTCCAGTTTCCATGACACATAACTAGGAACCTTAAAATTGAGTCTGGATGCAAATAGATCTATTTGGAACGGACCCCACATTTTGTTTATATCTTCGAACACATCTGAATGTAAGGATCACTCAGTTGAACTGTTAATTTTCCTAGATTCAGCGTTGGCATCCACATTAGTTGAGCCAGGTATGTGACAAGCACTGAGCCAGATTACTCTCTCGCGGCACCACTCCCAAATTTGCTTGGCCACATTATTACAGTCAGTGGATTTCATAACCCCCATTGCATTTACATATGCTACTGTCGCAGCATTGTCAGATTGAATCCGAATGTGTTTGTTACTAATAGTGCTGCACAAGGATTTCGAACCCAACAGAACTGCTTTCAGTTCTAAATAATTGATATGGTAAGCTTGTTCTTCCAGAATCCATAATTCCCCGGTTTTTTGATCCCCACGTACTGCCCCCATCCTATTGTAGAGGCATCAGTAGTAAGGGTGAGGTCAGGGTTGGTCTGCGTAATGTTTCGGAAAGCGAAAGTCACATTGTTCACCCACCGGTGCAAATTGGATCTGGCCTCTTGTGACAGACTCATGGGTGCATCATAATCACCCCTATTATCCTATAAAGCCTGGATTTTGTCTTGCTCCAAATATTTATAAAACAACTCCCCGTATTGTTCACCTTGGAAAATGGATACTATCAAACCTATAACATGAGCAACCTCTCTAATGGTAAGGTTATGTTGGTGTAATAGGTCCTCATATGCCTGCCTGACATAAGTAACCTTCCTGGGTGGGAGGCGTATACTCATCGAAATGTTGTTTAGCAGAAAACCAAGAAACTTTAGTTATTGTGTTGGTATAAGTACTGACTTTGTAGGGTGGATGACAAAACCCAACTTGAGAAACATATTAACCGTCTGCACAATGTTTTCCTCACAGGATGCATAAATGTATCTCATGAGGAAAGAGTCATCAATGTGGCCCATACAAAAATGGCCCAGAGATCTGAGGCCAGCATAGACTAGTTTTAGCAATTTGGTAAATGGTCTCGTGGCAGATGCAAGCCCATTTGGGAGACAAGTAAACTGAAAATAGTTTCCCTCCCATTCAAACTTAAGGAATTGTCTATCGTCTTCCACCATACGGACGGAGTAATATGCATCTTTAGGATCATCTGCGCCTCCGAGGCCTGAGTTAGTCTTGATAAGGTGCTGGTTAGGTTCTGTAGGACGTTCATCAGATTGTTGTTGTTCATACTTGACGTTGCTACTGTTGAGCCTGAAAAATCTGCTGGTGACTCGTCTGGTATTGTATATATGGAGAACGTTGTTAAAAATCGACTGAGCGATGTTTTGCTTCGATAAAATCGAAAAATTGCGAAAAAACAGCAAAAATTTTGTCCTTAGCACTGAAGCCTGCAAACTGATTTCGGGCGCCAAAAGCACTGGTTATGCGCATGCACTTAGCTATCTCATGGGATCCCTGAGGCAGTGATGACGAGTTAGAATTACGTAAATTGTAAAGAGCTCCAAATTTAGAAACTGCTGCTATTTAGAGCATGCGCACGTCGCATGAAATTTTTTTAATGACGAGATATCTCTTGCCGACCGACAAATGGTTTTCATGAAACTTTGGAAGGCTAATGGGCCATCTATTCCTAAGTTGTCAGTTGTTTTCACAGTTAGCTTATCGTTTGCGGTTTTTTGAAATGAATGTTGAGACCTTGGGCACAGTTTTTCTCAATACGGACCTCCCGGCTGGCGAATAACACTTATAAATCATGCTCAACCTCGTCCCATTATCACGTTACCGAATATTTCCCCAGCTGAAGCTGGAGAACATCTAAAGCACATGTCTGTTAGTTCATAAAATCGTACCAGAGAACACTGAAAAGTGAACATCCCACGCAACAAACGGTAAGCTATTCGTTAACATTTTTTCACGTGCGTTAAAAAATGTTTGAAGGATAATAAACACAATAGCATCCATTTTGCACTAAAAACATCCTCGTAAGTGTGTCCTTGGGCATAATCTGTTCCTCTAATCACTCGTTTCTCTTCGAGCTTCGCTCTCAAGAAACTGTATCCGTGCATTTTTTTGCCCCAAGTAGAGGCTATTGTTGATTGTTGTTTTCGAGGGTATGAAAATTAGTTTGGAGCTTTTCATTTTGTGAAAATCGCAACATTGTCGTTTACATCACGACATAATCTTATTAGGCACCCTGTCGTTAAACCTGGAATTCAAAGCAAATCTTAGCATTCCGAACCGTACTTGATCACAAAACCAACTGAATCAGCTAACCTCGCAAAGATGACGATGGCCATTTTGGTGGTTAACCCAGCTTTCGTTTCAAATTCCCATCTGTTGCACGTGGCGAAGGTGTTTATTTGATAACACATTCCTCAACGGTGCAGTAAGCGTCTGTTTTTCTTCACATATTCGAAGACATTTAAGTTTTCAGAAATTTCTAGAATAAAAGTGAGCTTCATTGTGGACTTGATGGAGGATAATTTAATCATAAATACCTGTAGGTCAATAGTTCTTTGCCGAAGACGAGACGAGCAGCAAGCTGATGCACGTGTAGATGCAACACACTCACAGAAGAGTTTATCACACGAGGCTAAACGTAATACCATCACGACAAATTTTTATTGTTCTCGACTGATAGAATTTAATACAACATACTGTCGAACCTGAGTTAAGCGGCACCGTATTAAGTGTTTACCTATTAATAAGTGGTCCTTGTCAAAGTTCCCTTAAGTATTTTAACTTTTACTTCTTTATGCGCCAACTTTATTGAGCGGTGGTGGTCACCCTTGACTAAGTCCTAACTGTTGCGTATTCCGAGCGGGGTTGCTCGTCGGGTCTGACTTCCCCATGGACAGGAAGCAGCGTATAAAGCTTTCAAGTGACTGTTTCTCGGAATGGGGAGCCGTTCCATCTGGAGTGCCTCGAGGCACCAAACTTGGACCCTGGCTCTTCATACTGATAATCAATGATCTCCACAAACCCGGCTACGAGGCGTGGAAATATGTGGATGATACAACACTAGTAGAGGTGGTCCTAAGGGGAGGACAAAGTACAATGCAAGTCGTTGTTACAGCTGTGGAGCAATGATCTATCACAAACAAGCTTTAGCTGAACCCAGTTAAGTGTAAAGAAATGCTGATTGACTTTAAAAGGACGCAAACAGCGTTAAAGTGTTAGACGTAACAATAGCCAGCACCCTACAATGGAATTGTCATATTTCTGACGTACTTAAAAAGGCTAATAAGCGGATGTTCTTTCTCATATTGCTTAAGCGCGCCAAAGTTCCGGTTCGTGATATTATTAGTTTCTATCTTATTGGTATTAGGCCTCTACTCGAATATTGTGCTCGTCTTTACCATCATACACTGCCTGATTATTTAAGTGACGACATAGAACGTGTTCAAAAACGCGCACTATCTATAATTTCACCTGGCCTATCATATCTCGCCAACCTTTCATTGTTTAACCTGAACTCACTGAAGGATAGACGTACCGAGCAATGTAATAAATTTTTCGAACCAATAGTGTCCAATACGGAGCACAAGCTTCCTCATTTTTTGCCACCGAAGAACTATACTACTTATAATCATATAGATCAACGTCAGTCTGTTAACCCAGAAATGCGCACCAAGCGTTTCTCCCAGACATATTTACCAGCCATATGTAGACAATAGGTCTGTGTATTATTCGTGTATTATTCTTGTATTATTCTTGTAAATTATATGCTCTGTAAATATAATTTATAATTTTAGCCACTGTATTGCATTGTAAATAATCATCATGATGCAATTCAGCCTTACTGGGCTGTCATGTGATTTTTAATAAAGCTATCTATCTATCTATCTATCTATCCAACTGCTTGTTTGTATTGTTTTCCACGTGTATTGAAGGGTCACGTAAAGCGAAAACTCTAAAAAAAACCCAATAATAATCTCTCAAGTCAAATTTTCCATGTTTATCTCCCGAACCAATGTTAGCACTTTGAGTTCAAATGTCTTTCTTTCTTGGACTGTTAAGTCAAAATGGTGTTTTTTTAGGAGGTTATGTTCTGATAAGTAGTTAGAAGGTTGCGTCATCTTGACGTGATTGAATATCCGTTGTTTAGGAAGATCACAGTTTACAATAATCAGTGGTAAAATAAGATTAATGTGATGAACTTCCAAGCCAAGAAACTAATTAAGAATCAGACGTCTGAGAACCAAATGTGTTTTCCTTTTCGTACAAACATGGTTCTCCGCAGCTAACAACGCTGAGAAGACACTAGTTGTCCCGCCTTAAGCGTTTTAGCGGCGCTGTCGGACTGCTTTGGACTAGGGTTTAAGGAAATTGAAAGATTAATATGTCATTGAGCATCTGCCAAATGTTCTCTCAGTCAATAAATACGAAAAATTCATTTGATTCAATTGCAAATTTTCATTCAAGTTCTAACCTGAACTACTAAGACTTTAATTCTACATACAACTCCTGAGCTGTCAATAAAGAGATGGTATCCATTTTTTATTATCGGTTTCTTTCGATTCAAAAGACAGGAATTAGATCAAGCTGATCAAACCTCGCAAGTAACCGTTAGGCATGAAGTTGTGCCGTTCAATTTTGATCAAATGTGCAGTAGAGGTTCCTAGCATACGCACGCGGTAACAAAAGAACATTAGTGTTAGCTATGAGTGAACACGGTTGGTCAAGAAAGGCCGAGGTGCTTCTCTAATTTTTTAACAGGTTGACGTCTTGTGCTCTCATCATACTATCAAATGCTTGGTTAAAAAGCAGTTTCATATTTTTCAGTCTGAGTTGTCTCTGCAGTTTAAATCTCTGTTTCCTTTTAAAAAAATTCATATGTTTCCTTTTAAAAAAATTCATATGCTGATTGAAAAGAAAATTGTTATTTGCAAACCTGTCCGAAGTGAATTTTGCTAAAAGCTGTAGCTACGTCATAATCGATATCTTGCGTGAGTTTTTCCCCATACAAAACTAAGTGAAAAGCTGTAAGTAGATTCTAGTGATAACTGAAGTGAGTTTTATCTCTGTCTATCGGTAGGATATCTTCAATAATTTACTTCGATAACTTCCTCTTATAATACGATGGCATACTTTAACCACATAGAATGTTTACAAGGTTATTTAAAGTCCACCAATGTACTTCGCGAATCTCTGGCAGTTGCGATGTTTGTGTGATCTTAAACTGTTGCAATGATTATAGCTCTGTACCAGCTGGGTTTTTAGTATACCAAGCCTCGCGCCGTTCTTGGAGCGATCTTTGACGAGACCGGCATTTATAATTTATCAATGATTCGTCATTCATTTGTCACTCACGGTCTGAAAATTTGGTGTCATTTGTGTCAGTCAATACTCAACAAAGAATTCGTCGGGGAAAATGTTTAAAAGTCTTTAAAAGTGTAATTCTAGTTATTATCATTAGCAAATGTTTATCGAGATACAAGATACGAGAACAGCAATGATAACTTTAATTATAATTAAAATCAATATGAAAATTCGTCATTCATATATTGACATGTTTAAAATTCGAAGTCATTTGTGACGTTGACTGTCAACAAAACAGTCGGGAGGAAGACGGAGCAAAAGTCTTTGAGAAAACAGCTTCGCACTACATTATCTGTTGTCTGCTTATCTCTCTCACAATAAAGGTGTTAACAAAGAGGACAAGAATACTGAACGACAAGAGCCGGAAGACGGCAAAAACGATGGAGTTTATCAACAATACGAACATCACAAACTCAACCGAGCCCTCCACGGTGGGATCTGTTTCCTGGATAGAACAGTATGAAGAACCAGAAGCCCTTTACATTTTCCGTTTAACCCTCTTCTCCGTGATCATCTCGGCCAGTATAATCGGCAACTCGATGGTTTGTTATGCTGTGTGTACCATACCTTCCCGCAAGCCTCTGTCCTACCATCTCGTCGCTAACATGGCCTTCGCAGAAATTCTAAGCAGTGTTTGTTTGGCCGTCATGTTTGCGAGCTGGCAGAATCCAACTGACGTCGTTCTTCAAGAGGCCGCATGCATTTTGAATCCGTTGCAAGTAGTTGCTCTTCTCGTTGTGATCTACTCACTGGCTGCCATCGCTTTTTATCGTTACAGATTCATTGTAAACCCTCTTCCACGCGGGCCATCCGTCAAGAAGATTACAATTCTGACCCTATCAGGGCTGTGGCTGTTGTCATTTTCAATCGCCTGCCCATTTTTCTTCGGTCTCAGGTTTAGAAATGGTGAATGCACCGAGCTGTCTTTCGTAAACGATAGGTCCTATGTAGCTATCAGATTCATCCTGAACTACGCTTTACCTTATGTGATAATGCTGGTATCTTACGGAGCAGTGGCGTGGAACTTGAAGAAGCGAATTTTACAGATTAACGAAAGAAATCGGACCTCGACTGCCGAATCGTCTTGTGTTGTCCAAATCGAAGATCAAATGGAGCTAAAAGATTTGGGAGAGGACACGAGAATGAAGGAACGAAAGAGTGTCGTGTTCGATCAGAATAAGCGAAGAGACAGCAAACCCGAAAACACAGACCCGGAGAAAGATTTACTTAAGATGATTTTTATGCTTATTATCATTTATGTTGTTTGTTATTTTCCATATCAAGCCCATTATGTGTGGGAAAGGGTTCGTAACATCACTGCGTATCAATTTAGATATCATCGACTCTTTATTGATTATAATTTTATTTTGATTTGCCTTCCCAGCGCCTTACATCCTTTATGTTATGGAACAATGAACAGTTTCTTTGCTAAGGCGTTCTCCAAAATCATTCTTTGTAGATCTTTTGATTAATGTGTATCTCAAGTCGTAAGCGGAACTTTGGATAAACCTTTACCAAGCTGCGAAACGGACTCAGTTTTAAATCGAACTCAGTAAAAGTTCTATGCTCCCAATGTGGCATCTGTAAATGTCTGGCAGCCATCTTGAACACTATAGGGAAGTCCTCTAGTCAAGAGTTTCAGAGTTTAAATACCGCAAAAATTGTTCGTGGAAAACTGTATTTTTCCGAACAACTTTGAAAAAAAATGTACATATTATAGCGTCAATAGCCTCTTAGTCTAAATCACAGGAACACTGTGCAACGGATATCTTCAGTAACAACTTCCTGCCGCCACATGCGTTTTGTATAAAAATTCTTGAGAATTACATATCCATGGCTTTGCTTGTAAATATGCTCATCTTTCACAAGGGAAATTGCTAAGACTAGAAGCTCATAGATTATTTTCTGATTATTTAGTTCCTTGAAGAAAATTTGCTCGATGTTATATAGTTTCAATTATTGTATGTAGAAATATAGGCTTCCGGTGGTTTGATGAGAGGAAGCTGATTAAAGGATTTTCAAATGTGATCAATAGCTGTAAAAGTTCTCTTAAATACTTTAGGAAATCCTAATGTGCGTGGGAGAATGGGAGAATATTCTTGTTAACTTAAAATATGCCTGAAAAGAACTGATTCTGTAGGCATAAGAAATATATTTGACTCCTGATAAATCGAACCTATAGGGAAAGTGAAAGAGTTTCAAGTAATAGGGTGATCGGGTTATCGGGCGTAGGGAACAAGTGACCAAAAATATGAAACAGATGGTGTTTTTTGTATTTTTATTAATACATTGCACATTTTAATAAAATTAACCACAGAGATGTCGGGTTGAATAAAAATTTCAGCAAACAGCCAAATCAGCGCCAGGTTCGAGTCCCCAAATGTTCCAGTTATTAGAGATGTACATGTGTTGAACAGGAGGGGGAGAAACTTCGCGAACAGTCTTGTAAAACCGCATCATCACAAGCGTGTCCTTGTTGCGTGATTTTTTTCTCAGAAAGGGAGAGACACCTACACTTGATGAATAGTCATCATAAAAAAAACGTGGTGTAATTACATTGAAAGCTGAGTGTGAGTTAAAGTGTTTTAAACACCCACAGGTCTCTAGACATGGTGGCGATCAGAAGTCAAAACATCCTGCAATTCAATAGAGCTAAAGAATTAAGGAATATTATAGGTCTCATAAGGTAGATGAAAGATGAAAACGGGAGAATCTACCTTTAAACATCTCTCCGATATTCCTTCAGTCGGTAAACATAACAAATTAATCGCAAATTTTCAGACAAACATTAAAGTTAAATACTGTACATAAATAATAATTATATATACAAGTTCTATCAAATGACAGAACTGAGTTGTCAGTCATAAGATGGACTTAAGTATTTGTCCTCTTAATTTCCAGTGATCACTGGTTCTTTTCAAAGAAAATGACAGAAGTAGAGGCATCGATCTCAACAATAATATGATAACCGTCATGAAAACGTGCTGTTCAATTTTAATTAAAATGTACGGAGGAGTTTCCTAGGATACGTGTGTGGTTGTAAGGCATCATGACATTGTCACGAGTTATGAGTGAGTTGTCCGAGTGATGAGTTAAAATGTGGCTTCTCCAATGGTTTTATGCAGTTAAGGGGTTTTTCTTAGTGCAAATTGCAGATTTCAAGGAGATTTTCTCAGTGCAAATTGCAGATTTCAAGGAGAATCGCGGCCCTCAAACGCTCGAAACACTGGCAAAATGTCGTGCCATTAAGCTGGATTTCGACTGTCGCGTTTGTCACGCGCGTGAACGTGCGTTTAAAAAGATTACGTACGTTGGTACGTTGAGGTGAATGTTTAGGTGCGTTGACATTGTCATATTTCTACTTCCACGTTCTTTTCTAGACGTTTACGTATGTTTCACGCACGTCGCAATCGTAAGAGTGTAGAATAAAGTTGCACAGCCTTCATCTTCTATACAGGGCGAACATTTTCGCTCGTTAAAAGGCGCGGTACTCATTTTTACGAAGCAATGGAAATTCTCGTGCACATTTTCTTTACGCACGTTTTACGAATGGAAAAACTCACGCGACACTAGAGGTTATGAATACACATTTATACTTGCAGCACTTGAACGGCTTACGAAGACGTAAAATTTGTTAAAAGCCCTTGCTACGTCACAATCGCTATTTCGCGTGTTTTTGCCCCAAACAAACCTAAGTGAAAATCTGCTTGCAAATCTAGCGAGAATTGAGCGGCAGTCAGTCTAGTCTACCACTACAATATCTTAAATTATCCAGAACGACTTCAACTTCCTCTAATCATACAACGGTATCTATAAGCCACAAAGTTGTTTGAAAGAAAAAGTTACAGAAAAAAAATATTGGCATTTGCGAAAGGTTTGGATTGTTAGTTTTTTGTTGTTGTGTCGACAAGCTGTGTTTGCACTATTCACGATGAAATATTCCCGCGCGGTCGTTTGTTAAGATCAGCTTTTTAAAATAATTTTTTTTGTGTCCTTTGATTGCCGTCGCTATTTTCATACTCTCAACAAAGTCGCAGACGGAAAAATTTTGTAAATGAAAAAAGAACCTTTTCTCAACAATTCATCACAAACGTTTTCGCGCACACGGTTCCTATTTAAGTTAAAATTTAATGCCTTTCAAAGTAGTCCTAAACTTCCATATTACGAACAGGTTTTGATATCGTCTTGCCATGCTTTCGCAAAGAATGATTTGATGAAGGAGATAGCATCATCACAAGCTCCATGAAAATGAATGAAATCTAATCAATCAGTTTAGCTTAGCTGCTTTACAGAAAATTAACATTTTTTCTACGATCACATTTCTATCTACAAGTGTCTTTATATCTATCTTACTATGAAATTCGATTGAATTCTTAAAAAAAAATGGACGGTCAGGAAGATAAACATCCCGTGGAGCCAATGAGAGCGTGGGAAAACATGAGTGATCAAAAAATGCAATCAGCGATTGGTTTTAATCTATCATGCGATTGGTCGGGAATGTGGCGCAAATTTTCTAAACTAATCCCAGGCGTAAAGCATGGTGATGTAACGCCAACTTCATCTTTGAAAGATAATCTACTAGCAGCATACTGTATCTTCTTGATTCAAAGGCGGAGATCCAAATTAGACTTACTGTAATAAACACTTTTATCATCATGTAATCTATGGTTTGATACAAGGACTTTCAGCCCTAAGAAAAGCCGTAACAACAAACGTGAAAAAATACGATATTTTTTCACCTGTGTTTGATATGGCCAATCAGCTGCTGACAAGTCACTCGCCTTTCGCGCCATTCGGTCAGGTTAATGAATGAACGGCGTAGCCTTCACCATTCTCAATCCAAGGTCATTTGTCGGAATGTTCTCGAATTATGGCTGCTAAAACACCGAAAAATGGTAATGGTATTTCACGCGGCTGAGAACGAAAATCGGCAACTGAAAGAATTGCCACAGGCCTATACAGGAAATGTATCTGTGCTATTGGTGGGAATATGGTGGCGAGAAAACAAGAATAAATTAGTTGAATGAAAAGCTCTCATTGATACCGTGGAGATTAAGAGTGCCGATTTGAAAGACAAATTTTTGTTCTAGTGTTATGGGGCTTTCCGAACTGCCTAGACGGTGGGAAATGTCGCAAACTACAGTATGCTGCTTAAAATGATTTGGGAGATTATAGTGTCTAGCGACTGGTTTGGATGCGTCCTTTTCACTTTTCTTTGTCGCGAAGGTGTTCTCGGAATTGGTCACCTAGTCGTCTTCCTGTTTCACCAATGTGTAACTTTTTGCAATAAGTGCAAGTTATTTAATAGAGGACATTGTCGAAGGTGCACGTGAAGTGATCAGTGATCTTAATGGATCTCTTGGGTCCCGACATTTTCTTCTGTTTTGAAGGAAAGGACAAGTTTTGCATCGTGAGCGAGCGCATTTGAAAGTTCCAGGTTGGTCATTGGTTTTAAATCTTGAACTTTTGACCAAAAATTTGCCATATTTTTGTTACGTTAGAACGAAATTAGTAGAGGTTGCATAAAGATAGTACCGATCTCTGAAAAGTTTTGAAGTAAATTAAAGTTTTTAACATTTGTAACGTTGCTCGACAGTATCTTCCACTATCGTTGTTGTCGCAGATACGCAGCTGCACAAAAATTCATCATCATGATAAGTCTGTATATGTTCACAAGTCAATTTTGAGATAAACTCACCAGTCCTGAACGGTGTAAAACACTGAGGAACAACTCATGTTGACAAAACTTTCACCCAGAAACTGCCTTGTTCGAACTCGAGCATGGCATTCTACGATTTGAGATACATATTTATTCTTGTGTTTTCAAGATCTACAAAGAATGATTTTGGAGAACGCCTTAGCAAAGAAACTGTTCATTGTTCCATAACACAAAGGATGTAAGGCGCTGGGAAGGCAAATCAAAATAAAATTATAATCAATAAAGAGTCGATGATATCTAAATTGATACGCAAACCTTTTCCCACACATAATTAATGGGCTTGATACGGAAAATAGCACGTAACAAAAATAATGATAAGCATAAAAATCATCTTAAGTAAATCTTTCTCCGGGTCTGTGTTTTCGGGTTTACTGTCTCTTTGGTTATTCTGATCGAGCAGAACACTTCTTATTTTTTCCATTCTCGTACCATCTCTTAACTCTTTGGAGCTCAGTTTCATCAACACAAGAGCCGGTACAACATTCAAATCCCGATTTAGCCTTTCAATCTGTACAATTCGCCTCCTTAAGTTCCACGCCACTGCTCCGTAAGATGCCAGCATTATCACATAAGGTAAAGCGTAATTCAGGATGAATCTAATAGCTACATAGGACCTATTGTTTACGACAGGCAGCTCCTCACAGTTACCATTTCTAAACCTGAGACCAAAGAAATAAGGGCAGGCGATTGCAAATGACATCAGCCACAGCCCAGATATGGTCAGAATTGTAACTGTCTTTACTGATGATGGTGTGCGTGGAAGAGGGTTTACAATGAATTTGTAACGATAAAAAGCGATGGCAGCCAGTGAGTAGATCACAACGAGAAGAGCAACTACTTGCAACGGATTCAAAATGCAGGCAGCCTTTTGGAGATTGGTGTCAGTTAGACTCGGTTGCCAGCTCACAAACATGACGGCCAAACAAACGCTGCTTAGAATTTCTGCGAAGGCCATGTTAGCGACGAGATGGTACGACAGAGGCTTGCGGGAAGTTACAAACCATCGAGTTGCCGATTAAACTGGCCGAGATGATCACGGAGAAGAGGGTTAAACGGAAAATGTACAGAGCTTTTGGTTCTTCATATCGTTCAATTGCGCTCATGGTGGAAGTATTGGTTCAATTTATGGTAGTGTTGGTAAATAACGACATTTCCGTGTTCCTGTGATAAGTAACTCCTAAGGGGCTGAAAACGAGAATCGTCTATCTCAGGTGACCTGTGTTTCTGTTGCTAGAAAGAGATATATAAACTTAATCCATGGTAGCTAATTTGCATATCATTGCACTCTTACCTTTAAGAATCAATCAAACGTTTTTTGTGCCATTGGATGTCGACAGTTAGATTTTGGTGATTTCTGAAATTCCACATTTACGGCGAATTTACGAAAGTTATAAAAAATTTATAGCATTTCAAAACTTCCAGAGCCGCGACGAGTTGTCTTTCAATCATTCTTTACACATCCTCAAGTGTTTCTAATAACTTAAATATCAGGAACAATGAGCTAATGCATCGAAGACGAATAATGGCCTTGAGAGCAATTATTTACCTAAGTTAGCAAGTACTCATAATTTTTATCATTGAAGAATAATCCTTCGGATGGATAGATATAAATTTTCAAAACTGTCAGCTGAAGGAGTTAATGAGCCGACACAACGGAGTTTTTGTTTGCATAATTTGAAGGTAGTTTTTGAATTCGTCTCATCGCATATAGACTTAACTTAAAACTCATATTGCCGTGGCGCGTCGGTGAGCTGTGGTCTCCTGATTTGTAATGTTTGTTCCGTATTCTTACGCATTCTGAGTTTGACTTTTCATTGCCAGCAAAACTCACTCTGTAGGCTGATGAACAAAAAAAGACCTATTTCCTTGCATCAAATTTGTGAGCTTTCCCATGGTGTTTTGCAGTTCAGTCAATACAATTCAATTCAAAATTACCTTTTCGCGGCTCGCGTTAAATATTCAATACCTAGCTGGAGTGCGCCTAATACAGTAAAGCGGCATTCGAAATTCTATAAAACTATAACAACATAAATAAATGGCAAAGTTCCCTTGCTTATAATCAATTTGCCATTTTTATGATAGATATTGGTTGTTCTCAGTCGCCACACGCACTCTTTGTGCAAAGGGACCTTTGATCATTTGCAACAGTCTATGAAAAGAGAACAATAGCTTAATTCACGATGCGTTAACCTCTGCGCTATTCGGACTTTCATAAAAAAATAATTTTTCGGTGCAGCAAATATAACGGAACTAAAAAATTAAGTTTTATTGGGGCCCACCGACTACACGAATAAAATATCAGACTTTTGTCCTTTGATTGTTTTGCAAGCTAAGCGAATTGAATAATACATATTTGGGCTTTTTCTTCCCAATGAGAAACACACTATTAGTAAATAAAATTGAAAAATCCATGGATTTTCTTATTAAAAGTGCCATTTCGTTCCTTTTAATATTTAAGTTCGCTAATTATTCCCCTCTATCAAAAATAAATTCAGAAAAAGGAAATTCAATACGCACGAAACTAAATAAGATGAATAATTACAGTCTATTTGATCCGAAATATAACTGTGAGTTTCGAAAGGGCTATGCATATATTTCAGCAAAACACGCAAATTTGATGGCAAGAGTCAGGGGCAAAGATCGTTGATTGTCCTTTCCCTTTAAGATTACATCGACCCTTTTAAAGCTTGAATTTCATTTGCTTCCAAAGTAGAATTTTTGTCAGATGATTTAGTTCTTTTTGGACTCTCAAGAACAACAAACTTTGGGAATGAATACCTAGGTGATCACATATCTATAGAAACTTCATTTTGTTATCACTCTGCGAGTGTAAAAGCTTATAACTAGGGAATGTGAAGACAGCTGAGGAAGGACGCACATTTCTCCGCTCGCGGGGGAAGATTTGAGAAGATTAATGACAGGAAGCCTTAGTGAAAAAAGTTGCGCGATTAATTTGAATTTCTAAATTACGTTCTCGTCGCAGATGGATCCTTTTTAGCGTAATATAATTGTTCTTCTTTCACTGGCTTTATCAACTGAGTTGATAATGTAACTTGGCCACTGTAGAAATGTTCTAAAGCTGAAGTTTCGAGCGTCAGTCCTTTGTCAGTGCGAATCGATAGTGGAAAATTTACAATTTAATTTTCTCTACGGAGGCCAATTTACATTATAAGGACATTTGATAATGCCAAAATGCCTTGTATTACCCTTTTACCAACGCAACATCACAGTTTCTTTAGAAAGTTACGCTCTTTATTACTCTTTACAGGGACATATTTCAATAAGAAAGTCTTGTTTCAAATTCATACTTTGATCAATACTTGGATGGATGATCCGGAAACCAATTCTTCCGTACGCAGAGCTTATTGCGCTAGGGTGGCAGCTGGCCTCGTACACGAAAATGGACTAGCGCTTCTAGCGCTTCTAGTAGTAAAAAATTGCGTGGGTCCTATGTGGCAATTTGCCGCTTAGCTGGCAAAATGTTGTCTGCGCAAAATTATCGGCTCAATACCGTACCAAGCTCACGGAAACAAGCAGCCGTTTTTTGCCGAAGAAAATTGTTTATATGCTAGTTATTCTCCTTCATTCACAATTGATTGATTTAATTTTTTCTCTTAAGGAACATTTTTATCACCATTATACTATTAAATGCAGTGTTTGTTTCCATTGAAGAAAAAATAGTTTAATAAAGAGATGAAAACTGTTTACCGAACAAAAACCGTTCAGAAAACTTTTTTTTCTCGTAGGTAAAAGGATGAATTATTTAACATAAATGTTTTTTATGAAAGGAAAATTCTACTGGATGGTTAGTTTCAAAATCTACGTTCTATTTTATAAATTGATTTCATCATAGTACTTCCCCGTTAGTGGAGTGACAGGCTGACATTGAAAATGATTCCTACGTGCCAGTTTTTATATGAAGTGAAAAAGTAGGTTGAAGAAAACTTGTAATTAAAAATATACAATTTAAGTCCTTATTTGTACTTTCCGAGTCGTCATTGTCCATTATATATGATCTGCATTTGCATGTCGCGTTATTTGCGTCTAGAACTGACCATGTGGCCGCCGCAAGTGTCAAGAGGCTTCGATCATTTAAAATTGAGTGATTTTTCGTTATCCCAGAGGCATTGCAGACAGCTTTTCTACACAAACAGCGGATTGGTTTTATTTCAATAAGATATTGCGAACCAAAAGGTTGTGCAATTGTACATTTGGGAAAGATACCGAGATAATCCAGTACCCAAAAGAACGATGTGTATATTTATAAGAGCACGAAGATTGGTGACGTTGAGTACTTCTGTTTATTAAAAGTTCACAGCCTTAGACAGCTTTCTCGAGCTAAGCGCATTTAGTTCTCGTTAGTATGGCGTACAGCTCTATTGATCAACCCATTTAGCTACAGCTTATAAGTCTTATTTCCCGTGTGTAAAATACTCACTTTCATCTCCAACGATATCTTAATACGTAAGTATTCTGTGCTACAACTAATTACTAGTTTAATGCAAAAACAGCTAAATGGAATACAGGTGGAAGAGTGAATGAGCTATTTCTTATTCCAGTGTTAATATATATGATAATTATTTCCCTTTAGGTTTATGCAGACGCTTCCATGGTTTTTTCCGCTATTGGTAGCGGAGATCTTTGCCCGGAATTTTAAATGGACAACTAGGATTGAAAGGGTGTAAGCGACGTGGTGAAAAAAAAAACTTCGCCGATGGAGACAAGTTTAAAGCTTCCAGGATGCTTTAAAAGAATCTAAAAGACGGCGGACGTGGTCCGAATGCAGAAGATACTCGACGTTTTGTCGCGGCAGTAATTGAAATTATTCAATGAAAAGTTCGGGCCTTTAATTGTAGTTTCCATAAACAATGGTTCAAATAATCGTTGGTGGTAGGAAATAAATATAATATCATGTCTTAAAGACTTGTTTGGACTTCAATTCTTACTCACAAAATAAATTGTCATCTTTTTGCTGCGTAAAACTCGGCCCTTTTCATTCATTTATATCCTGACAGCTTTAGAACTTAAATGTAATTCTAAACAGTGTTTTATGCAGGTGATAATTGTCCGTTGGCGTTAATATTTCAGTTGAGCTTTGTTCGTCAGTAGGCGACTGTCACAACGAAAGGTTGAAGCTTAAGTGCAAGCACATAGCGAATCTGCAGGAGTGAACGACAGGTAGTTTAATACAAGATAGTTTATTTTAGCTTATTCTCCTTTAAACTGACCTTGTACGTTTGGTTCTGCCGCATTTTTCCTCTCTTGAAATTTGCGGCAGAAGGGAATTTCGGTCGTAAGCTGATTCCATGACCAACTTGTAAATACATGTCACGAGAAGTGCAGAATGATGTATGTTTTCCTTTAAGTTATGATGTGGCGATCCTTTTGTAGTTTTGTAGTTCACAGTATTCTCTTTTATTTTCGGTCCGGTGATTGGCTAGAAATGAAATATGGATATCCCCAGCACTGAAATGGGTTCTTCGCGTACGTTTCAAAATTTACCAGTTGTGCAGCTACAAACCCACCAAAACAGGAGAAAATCGCCACGCGCTGGATAGTGCTTTTACGGCAAAGGTTATTAACGTACTTCTTTGTAATAATAACATTCAAAATGGCAAATTGAGGACGATTTTTTTTAAGCCTCAATGACAAACGCGTACGATGTACAAAAAAGCCTAACCATAAGTAAGTTTGGAAGGACTTGAAAAACTCCCGACAACAAGGAAAAACAACAACACCAACGAAGATAAAGCTGCGAGTTACGATTTTTTTAAGATACTTTTTATTGTGCTACTGAGTGATTTCTTCCAACTTTTGGCGAACATGTTGATTCTCATGTTCAGATTGTAGATCTTTTAAAACGCTTTGCACTTTAACTTCGACAGTCCAGCTGCTGTTTACTTGCACTTTTTCACGCACTCAAACAAAACTTGATTACGGAGGAAATAGTTTTGGTAATTCTGGCAAATTTCCACTCAGCCATTCACCACAGAAAAAGAGTAAGTCTGATTCAGTTTCTGGACACTATTATGAAAAAGTACTTGGTGAAAACAAGGCAAGTATACTCGTTTCTATTCATCGAACGACCAAATTTACCATCTTTTGCTTCGACATCTGAACAACTTCCCAGAAACATACACACTGAATGCTGCATTTAGTTGCTACTTGGGCCTCAAGCTCATTATCAAGATATTTGTGAATTCTTTCCTTTCAGACTGGCTCTTTTTCGACATGAAACGCTGCTAAATTATCTCCCAAATACCGCGCAATTAATCGAGATGTTGTTGCCATGAAGGCATTTAGCAAAAAGTAATTGAAATTTTGATGAGGTACCAGCAGACTGTGCGCAAAACTATGAAACAGCATAGGGAATATATTTTATGATGTTTGCGGCTGAAAATACAATTAGTGTTAAATGGCGATAGTTTAAAAATTTTTACGAGGCTTACAATTACCTGCACAAGTTATCTTGAGTTTGACATTACAAAGGGATTCGATTGTGCGGAGAAACGCGTTCCAACTTGTTACTCTATCAAAGCCGAGAAACGCGCATAAAAAAATGATTAACGAAGCTGCTTGTTACCTTTGTAAGTCACACATGTTACTTTACCTGGTTCAGTTCGTCTACAACTTGCGGAAAGACCTTGAACCCTCTTAAAGTTACAAAAGGACTTTATTTTAGATGTATTCAAGGATCTTTCATCAAAATAAGTGAGGGCTCTTAATTGAATGAACGATTGTTAAAAATTCTACACAGTCTTTGAAGGAAGACTAAAACACATATTCATCCGTGCACAAACTGGAGTAAATGGAAAAGAAAGGCAGTTTTAATTTATTGATATCGAGAAACAGATTAAGTTGCTAAATTAAATGGGTTCTCATGAAATGAAGGACTAGTGTTAATGTTTATCCTCGTGGTAGCTAAAATAGTTCCTTTTGCCTCAATAAACTTTGAAGTGGCACGAAAGCTTACTAAAGTCTTAAATATTCTGATCTAACAGTGTAATTTAAATTAAGTCTAAAATATTCTGATTTGACAGTATAATTTAAACCTTTTAAGGTGTCAACTGAAGAAGACCAAAAGATGCTGATCAGTAACTTCACAAACAACACAAACTCAACCGAGCCCTCCACGGTGGGATCTGTTTCCTTGATAGAACAGTATAAAGAAACAGAAGCCCTTTACATTTTCCGTTTAACACTCTTCTCCGTGATCATCTCGGCCAGTTTAATCGGCAACTCGATGGTTTGTTATGCTGTGTGTACCATACCTTCCCGCAAGCCTCTGTCCTACCATCTCGTCGCTAACATGGCCTTCGCAGAAATTCTAAGCAGTGTTTGTTTGGCCGTCATGTTTGCGAGGGAACAACCGAGTCTAACTGATACCGATCTCCAAAAGGCTGCCTGCATTTTGAATCCGTTGCAAGTAGTTGCTCTTCTCGTTGTGATCTACTCACTGGCTGCCATCGCTTTCTATCGTTACAGATTCATTGTAAACCCTCTTCCACGTACACCATCATCAGTCAAGAAAATTACAATTCTGACCATATCTGGGCTGTGGCTGTTGTCATTTGCAATCGCCTGCCCCTTTTTCTTTGGTCTCAGGTTTAGAAATGGTAAGTGTGAGGAGTTGTCTTTCGTAAAAGATAGGTCCTATGTAGCTATCAGATTCATCCTGAACTACGCTTTACCTTATGTGATAATGCTGGCATCTTACGGAGCAGTGGCGTGGAACTTGAAGATGCGAATTGTACAGATTAACGAAAGAAATCGGACCTCGACTGCCGAATCGTCTTGTGTTGTCCAAATCGAAGATCAAATGGAGCTACGAGATTTGGGAGAGGACACGAGAATGAAGGAACGAAAGAGTGTCGTGTTCGATCAGAATAACCGAAGAGACAGCAAACCCGAAAACACAGACCCGGAGAAAGATTTACTTAAGATGATTTTTATGCTTATTATCATTTATGTTGTTTGTTATTTTCCTTATCAAGCCCATTATGTGTGGGAAAGGGTTCGTAACATCACTGCGTATCAATTTAGATATCATCAACTCTTTATTGATTATAATTTTATTTTGATTTGCCTTCCCAGCGCCTTACATCCTTTGTGTTATGGAACAATGAACAGTTTCTTTGCTAAGGCGTTCTCCAAAATCATTCTTTGTAGATCTTATGAATAATGTATATCTCAATTCGTAAGCGGAACTTTGGATAAACCTTTACCAAGCTGCGAATCATTTACGTCGTTTGTTATTTTCCGTATCAAGCCCACTATGTGTGGGAAAGGGTTTGTAACATCACTACGTATCAATTTAGATATCATCAACTCTTTATTGATTATAATTTTATTTTGATTTGCCTTCCCAGCGCCTTACATCCTTTGTGTAATAGAACAATGAAAAGTTTCTTTGCTGAGGCGTTCTCCAAAATTATTCTTTGTAGATCTTAAAAACACAATGAATATGTTTCTTAAGTCGTAAAGCGCCTTGTTCAAGTTCGAGCAAACTCTTAGCTTCGTTTTGCCTTGTTATTAGAGCAGTTTCAGGATGGAAGTTTTGACAACTGAGTAGTTCCTCAGTGTTTTATGCCGTTCAGGAATGGTGAGTTTATCTCAAAATTGACTTGTTAACTAGGCCATTATTTCGTATACAGACTTATCATCTTGTGCAGTCTGTGTATCTGCGGCGACAACGTTAATAGGAGATACTTTTGAGCAATTTTACAAATGTAAGTGATATGAAAAAAGAAGAATGCTTAGTTGTTGAGAAGAAATTAAACTTGACTAGGCCCCTTTAAGTGCATGATAAAATATTATCTTTTTGTTGCTGACGACGAATTCCCTTTCATTTGCGGCATCCAATAAATTTAAAATTACAATAAGTTGGCGAAACTGCTGCTATTTAGAGCATGCGCACATATTCTGAAATTTTTTCAATGACGAGATTTCTTTTGTCGACTGACAAACGGTTTTCATGAAACTTTGGAAGGCTAATGGGCCATTTATTCCTAAATTGTCAGTTGTTTTCACTGTTGGCTTGTTGTTTGCGGTTTTTTGACGTGTTGTTTGTAAATGACAGGCACGTCACCTACTTGTCTCTGTTCATTAATCATGCGAACCATGAGCAATTTTCGATGGAGATTTGAAAACAATTCAGCACTGCATTGGTTATTCTTCAATGCGCTTTATGATTGATTTAGAGAACTCGCGCCATGGTCTTTATGCAGACTCTAAAATTGAAACCAATTGCGATTTCATTCAATCCACTTTCCGCCTTTGAGGTCGTTGACTACTTGTGATGTCAACGTTTTATCTGCTTGGCCGATGTTATCAGTTTGGTTTTGGTTATACAAAACTCAATCGAACAGCTCTCCAATTACGAAGTATAGCAGACATTAATTTACGTTATATTATAATAAAGTTCGGATATGACGTGCGCTTTCATTGGTTGATAGAGCGTGCTGAATCAGAGTACAAAACACGGAGCTGAGCTAAAGCTGTCACGCCATCTGCCAACTTTTACTATGTCCGACCATTTTCCGGACTTCTCTATCGCTTTTTTTCGTCAATTAAAAGTGAAATTTCAGAGCAAGCGAGCCGGCAAGTAGCATCAGATGAACCAAAGAAAGTTTTGTAATCCTTAAGTTATACAACATCATAAATTTTGTATAATGATACATGATAAATTGGAGATAATCTTTAAGTTGGCTGTTTCCACTTATTTACTCTGCCTAAGAATGAAATGATTTCTATAAAAGAGGACGACGATTGTTTCGTAGGGGGAGGGGGGGAGAGGGAGACTGAAAATAAGAAACTCGAATATAACTTCATGGATTCAAAGATAAACTAAAATAGCACAATATAATAAATAATAAATAAATTAATTGATCGGGAAATTGTTCTTGTAGGACTGCAGAAGAAGCCAAATTCCACCTAGGACAAAAGTATTTGAAGCCAGAATTGTTATGAAGTACGAAATTAAAAATATAATTATTGAGAAGAAAGCACGATGTTTAGTAGGACTGAGCTAAAGGGTAAAAAAATTATCAGTTTATAATATCTTGCTGAAGGGTGAATAAATATGTAGTGCAAGTGTAATTTTAGAAAAGTTATCATCATCTTGGGAATTTTTTTTATTTTTTGCTTTTTTGTTAGAAATGTTTACAGTGATAATTTAAATAGTGCCGTAATGTTAATTTTGTAATGAATAAAAAAAATAAAAATGAATTAATTTGATGACTTGCACATTTCATCGTCTATGTTAAAGTCCTCAGGATCCATTTTTCGGTATATTAACATAAAAGAACATCTCTGGTTTAACCCGAACCCTTAGCTTGAATCTCTCGAGATTTGCTGTATAACCTTAGTAGTGTGACTAAAAAACAAGCAAGTATTGCATGACTAATGTGAACCTTAATTTTGTCTTAGAGTTATCCAAAGTGATTTGGCGCTCTTTAGTACGCTTCTACTGAGTTGAACACGTGAAAATCGCAAAAATGTAAGTTATGGTCGAAAAATGGAAACTTTCATATTTAGCCCAGATTCCCAAAATTACTTCTGTGTTAGAAAATTCACGAAAACTGGAATGAGCACCGGGAGGCGGTGCCCTGGTTAGAAGCAAATGAAATTTGCTCATGAAAAGGGCAAAAAAAAAAAAAAAGAAGCTGGTATCAATTTAACAAATTCTTATAGGAGGGATCGAGTTATGGTTTAAGTTTAAAACTAAACCATTTTATTTCAATTTGAGCGGACGGCACATTTTTGAAAACCCTAAGCAATATTTCAATATCCGAATATCTTGTTTTGTGGTAAATTCTCATTTAACAATGTCTTCATGCGGTATAACACAGAATTTGACCAGGTTAAGTTCGTGATAAGAGGAATTATTATACCCTAGACTTACTACGTATAATCTGATTGGTCGAGAGCATATATCAATTTACAATAGCGTGTGACACAGTGTGAAGCTGACATGATAAATACAATATCTGCAGGGGATATGACACTCAGCGGATATTGCGTTCAAAGTCTGCTTCGTTTTCAAGCCTTCCGTCCGTGTTAAATTTTCAAACTTTTGCAGACTCGGAGAGAAGTGTCGTCTTTTGCAGATTACTATTAATGAAAAAATGTAGGATGAAACACTTACTGAATTTGGTTTTCGTATGATATCATAAATTATCAAACCTCGTGTCTGCGTTATCAACATTAGTCTTCGACTTCGGCAAATAATTCAGACCTCAGTACGGATGATTCATAAGATCATGCTCAACATCATACCATTATTCCTTCTTTGAATCCATCAAATATTTTTGCTCACGTGCGACTGGTCTAAAAGTATTACGTTACCGAATATTTCCACAGCTAAAGCTGGAGAACATCCAAAGCACATTTCTGTTAGTTCATAAAATCCTATTAGAGAACACGGAAAAGTAAACCTCCCACGCAACAAACGGTAAGCTATTCGCAAACATTTTTTCACGCGCGTTACAAAATGTTTGAAGGATACTTAACACAATAGCCTCCATTTTGCACTAAAATATCATCGTATGTGTGTCCTTGGGCATAATCTGTTCCTCGAATCTCTCGTTTCTCAACGAATTTCACTCTTGAAAAACTGTATCCATACATATTTTTGCACCAAGTAAAGGCTATTGTTGATATCCTCTACTTGAGGCGTCTGTTTTTCTTCGCATATTCGAACACATTTAAGTTTTCAGAAAGTTCTAGAATAAAAGTGAGCTTCATTGTGGACTTGATGGAGGATAATTCAAACATGAATACCTGTGGGCCAACAGTTCTTTGCCGAATACGAGACGAGCAGCGAGCTGATGTAAGTGTTGATGCAACACACTCTAGAGTTTGTAACACAAGACTAAACGTAGTACCGTCATGAAAAATTTGTATTGTTCTCGAATGATAGACATTAATACAACGTATGGTCGGACCCGGCTGTGTTTAAGGGGCACCATATTGGTCAAAGTTCCGAAATTTGTTTCGAAATTTTTTCTCCTCAAGTATTTTAATTTTTACCTCTTTATGCGCCACCGTTATTAAGCGGTCGTGGTCACCCTTGACTGAGTCCCAACTGCTTGTTTGTATTGTTTCCACCTGTATTGTGCGACCACTTAAAGTGAAAACACCAAAAAAAAAAAAAAAAAACCAATAATAATCTCTCCAGTCAAATTTTCCATGTTTATCTCCCGAACAAATGTTAGCACTTTGAGTTCAAATGTCTTTCTTGCTTGGACTGTTAGGACAAAAAGATGTTTTTTGTTTTTTCATCGCGTTTGGCCCCTATTCTGTGAAGCTGTATTAAGCGGTTAACCTTTATTAAGCAGCCACCCCTCCATTCCCCGTGGGTAACCCGTCAATACAGGGTTCGATTGTCAATGATGTCCATTTGACGAGAGTCAGTTTCGCATTTGATCCAGGCAGATCAATGTAACAAAGAGAAATGACTAAATATTCCTTAACATGGTCACAGCTTTGATCATCATTTTTTTTCAATGCAGTTTTGAGTATGCGATTGGCGACTCTATGATAAACGGATTAAGCTAAGGATAAGTTGTCAGCCAGAGCTGTCAAGTCCAAAACCAACCTTTCAAACGGCTGAAACTCTATGCATACGCTCAGTTATTACTTCTGAAACTGTGCTTGTCAACATGTAGAGTAAACAGATCCAACTGAGGAAAAGTTGTCAGCAAAAGCAGTTGAGTGAAAAATCAAACTTTCTAAATGTTATCCGTAATGACGGCTAAGGAGCTAGGTAGACATTGAGTTATAATTTCTTATGCCATACTACTAAATATATACAACAGACAGAATATTTAGTTCTTATCAATGTGATTTTAAGTTCTATGTAATCTTAAGTTTTATAATATCCTTAGTATCTTCCTATTTTAGTATAATAAATGTCTGTAATCAGAATTACTGCAATTCAGTTTGATAGGGCCATAATGGAGAATACAGTCTTGACTGTGATTGCACACCCTTTTGAAATCAAGATTTACTTACTTATTTACTTACTTACTTACTACAACTTCCTTAAAGGAAGTTACAAAGACTGGAAACTCATGGATTACTTTATTTTCTGTAAATTTAGGAACAAAGATAAGCGGATAAAAGATTGAGTATCATTGAGGCTTGGTTCAAATATACCTTTAGTCTGATTTTCTTTTTAGAAGGACCTTCAGTTGCCCATCATGTTCTCTGACAGTTCCACGGGTTTAGGAGGTTATGTTTTGATAAGCAGTTAGAAGGTTCTTGCGTCATCTTTATGTGATTGAATATGCGTTGTTTTGGAAGATCACAGTTTACAATAATCACAGGTAAAATAGGATTGGTGTGATGACATTTAAATCCGGTTTTTTTTCAGTTTCAGTTTTCACTTCCAAGCCAAGAAACTGATTAACAATCAGACGTCTGACAACCAAACGTTTTTCCCTTTTCGTTTAAGCAAGATTCTCCGCGGCTGACAGCGCTGAGTTGTCCCGCCTCATGCGTTGTAGCGGCGCTTCATAGTTCGGACTACTTGAGACTAGGGTTTAAGGAAATTGAAAGATTGATGTGCCATTGAGCATCTGCCAGATGTTCTCTCAGTCAATACACACGAAAAATTCGCTTGATTCAATTGCAAATTTTCATTCAAGTTCTAACATGAACTACTTAGACTTTAATTCTACATACAACTCTTGAGTTTTCAATAAAGAGATGGTATCTATTTTTTATCATCGGTTTCTTTCGATAGAAAAAACAGGAATTAGATCAAGCTGATCAAACCTCGCAAATAACCGTCAGGTATGAAATTGTGCTGTTCAATTTTGATCAAATGTGCAGTAGAGGTTCCTAACGTACGCATGCGGTAACAAAAGAACATTAATGTTAGCTATGAGTGAACAGTGTGGGTGACGAGAAGAAAGTTCGAGGTGCTTCTCCTATTTTTTAACAGGCTGACGTCTTGTGCTCTCATCAAACTATCAAATGTTTGGTTAAAAAGCAGTTTCATATTTTCTGATCTGAGTTGTCTCTGCAGTATAAATCTCTGTTTACTTTTAAAAAAATTCATATGCTGATTGAGAAGTAAATTGTTATTTGCAAACCTGTCCGAAGTGAATTTTGCTAAAAGCTGTAGCTACGATATCTCGCGTGAGTTTTTCCCCATACAAAACTAAATGAAAAGCTGTAGGTAGATTCTAATGATGACTGAAGTGAGTTTTATCTCTGTCTATCGGTAGGATATCTTCAATAATTTACCTCGATAACTTCCTCTTATAGTACGATGGCATACTTAAACCCCATAGAATGTTTACAAGTTTATTTAAATCCCACCAATGTACTTCGTGAATCTCTGGCAGTTGCGGTGTTTGTGTGATCTTAAACTGTTGCAATGATCATAGCTCTGTACCAGCTGGATTTTTAATATACCAAGTACACTCGCGCCGTTCTTTGTTCTCGGAGCGATCTTTGACAAGACCGGCATTCATAATTTATCACTGATTCGTCATTCATTTGTCACTCACGGTCCGAAAATTTGGTGTCATTTGTGTCAGTCAATACTCAACAAAGAATTCATCGGGGAAAATGTTTAAAAGTCTTTAAAAGTGTAATTCTAGGTATTATCATCAGCTAATGTATATCGAGATACAAGATACGAGAGCTGCAATGATAACTTTAATTATAATTAAAATCAATACAATTCGTCATTCATATATTGACAGGTTTAAAATT
This sequence comes from Pocillopora damicornis, assembly GCF_964200805.1. Lineage (NCBI taxonomy): Eukaryota > Metazoa > Cnidaria > Anthozoa > Scleractinia > Pocilloporidae > Pocillopora > Pocillopora damicornis. The sequence continues at coordinate 30,171,067 of NC_142673.1, forward strand.
CGAAGCCATTCGTGACGTTGAATATCAACAAAACAGTCGGGAGGAAGACGGCGGAAAAGTCTTTGTGAAAACGGCTTCGCACTACAGTTTCTGTTGTCTGCTTATCTCTCTCACAGTAAAGGTGTTAACAAAAAAGGACAAGACCAACGACAAGAGCGGGAGGACGACAAAAAACATGGAGTTTATCAACACTTCGTACATCGCAAACTCAACAGAGCCCTCCACGGTGGGATCTGTTTCCTGGATAGAACAGTATGAAGAACCAAAAGCTCTGTACATTTTCCGTTTAACCCTCTTCTCCGTGATCATCTCGGCCAGTGTGATCGGCAACTCGATGGTTTGTTATGCTGTGTGTACCATACCTTCCCGCAAGCCTCTGTCTTATCATCTCGTCGCTAACATGGCCTTCGCAGAAATTCTAAGCAGCGTTTGTTTAGCCGTCATATGCATGTTTGCGAGCGAGCAGAATCCAACTGACTACGTCCTTCAAGAGGCCGCATGCATTTTGAATCCGTTGCAAGTAGTTGCTCTTCTCGTTGTGATCTACTCACTGGCTGCCATCGCTTTTTATCGTTACAGATTCATTGTAAACCCTCTTCCACGCGGACCGTCCGTTAAGAAGATTACAATTCTGACCATATCTGGGTTGTGGCTGTTGTCATTTGCAATCGCCTTCCCCTATTTCTTTGGTCTCAGGTTTAGAAATGGTGAGTGTGAGGAGCTGTCTGTCGTAAGTAATAGATCGGATTCCTATGTAGCTATCAGATTCATCCTGAATTACGCTTTACCATCTATGATAATGCTAGCATCTTACGGAACAGTGGCGTGGAACTTAAGGAGGCGAATCGCACAGATAAAGAAAAGGAATCGGGATTTGAATGTTGCACCCTCTTGTATTGTTGAAACTAAACTCCAAGAGTTGCGAGATGGCGCGAGAATGGAGGAACGAAGAAGTGTTCTGCTCGATCAGAATAACCGAAGAGACAGTAAACCCGAAAACACAGACCCAGAGAAAGATTTACTTAAGATGATTTTTATGCTTATCATTATTTTTGTTGTTTGTCATTTTCCGTATCAAGCCCACTATGTGTGGGAAAGGGTTTGTAACATCACTGCGTATCAATTTAGATATCATCGACTCTTTATTGATTATAATTTTATTTTGATTTGCCTTCCCAGCGCCTTACATCCTTTGTGTTATGGAACAATGAACAGTTTCTTTGCTAAGGCGTTCTCCAAAATCATTCTTTGTAGACCTTATGACTGATGTGAAACTGACTCATTTTTGAATCGAACTCAGTAAAAGTTATACGCTCCCAGTGTGGCAGCTGTAAATGTCTGGCAGCCATCTTGGACACGAAAGGAATGTCCTCCAGTCGAGAGTTCCAAAGTTTAAATACCGCAAAAGATTGTTCGCGGAAAACTGTTTGTTTTCGAACAACTTAAAAAAAAATACCAATTATAACGATGCAAGCTTGGTAGAGGTTGATATGTAAGAGTATGTTTATTTTAAAAATACAATTCACGCCAGTGAAAGCACTCGCGTCAATAGTCTCCTTAATCTAAATCACAGGAATACTTGAAACGGATACCTTCAGTAACGTATTGAAAATTGAGTTATGCTGGGGATCGTTTTCAGCAAGATCAGATTGAAGCAAACCAGCCTTTCAATTTGTCGTCGTAAATAACGACTTCCTGCCGTCACGTGCATTTTGTATAAAAACTCTTGAGAATTACATATCGGTGGTTTTGCTTGTAAATATGTTCACCGTTCGCAAGGAAAATTACTTAGACTAGAAGCTCATAGATTATTTTCTGATCATTCAGTTCCTTGAGCAAAATTTGCCAGATGATATATAGTTTAAACCACTATATATAGAAATATATGTGCTTCCGGTGGTTTAATGAGACGAAGCTGATTAAAGGATTTTAAAATGTGATCAATAACTGTAAAAGTCCTCTGAAGTACTTCAGGAAAGTTTAATGTGTGTTTTTTGGAAGGATGGGGGGGTATTTTTGTCAACATGAAAATGCCTGAAAAGAACTGATTCTGTGGGCAAAGGAAAAATAATTTGACTCCTAATAAATCGAACGTGTAGGGAAAGCGAAAGAGCTTCAAGTAATCGAGTGATCGGGTTATCGGGCGTAGGGAACAAGTGACCAGAAATACGAAACAGATGGTGTATTTTGTACTTTTATAAATACATCGTATATTTTAATAAAAATTAACCACAGATATGTCGGGTTACATAAAAATTTCAGCAAGCAGCGAAATCAGCGCCAGGTTCGAGTCTGCAAATGTTCCAGTTATTGGATATGGATCTGTGTTGAACAGAAGAGGGAGAAACTTCGAGAACAATCATTACAAGCGTGTCTTTGTTCGGAAGAAACACACGCATTTGATGAAAAGTCATCATGAAAACAAAACCTGGGGTAATTATATTTAACGCTTAGTGTGAGTCGATGTGTTTTAAACATCCTCAGGGCTCCAGACATAGTGACAATCAGAAGTCAAAACATCCTGCAGTTCAAATTTTTTGACAAGAACCTCGAGGTTGTTTACAGCTGATAGAGCTAAAGAATATTATAGATCTCATAAGGTAGATGAAAGAAGGAAACGGGAAAATCTACCTTTAAACATCTCTCAGATGTTCCTTCAGTCGGTAAACATAACATGTTCGCCGGAACTAATTGCAAATTTCAGTCTGTACCTTAAACGTTAAAGTACAGACTGCACATAAATGATAATTATATATACAAGTTCTATGAAATAACGGAACTGAGTTGTCAGTCATAAGATGGACCTAAGTATTTGTTCTCTTAATTTCAAGTGATCATTGGTTCTTTTCAAAGAAAATGACAGAAGTATAGACGCATTGATCTCAACAATAATATGATAACCGTCTTTAAAACGTGCTGTTCAATTTGAATTAAAATGTGCGGAGGATTTTTTTTGGAATACGTGCATGGTTGAAAGGCCTCACTGACACTGAGTGAATTGTCCGAGTGATGAGTTAAAATGCGGCTTCGAATATGTTATGCAGTTGAGGTTGTAGTTGAGGGGTTTCTCGGTGAAAATCCAAGATGTAAAGGAAAATCGCGGCCCTCAAACGCCCAAAACACCGGCAAAATGTCGTGCCATTAAGCAGGATTTCCACTGTTGCTTTTGTCCATGCGCGTAAACGTGCGTTTAAAAAAATTACATACTTTGGTACGTTGAGATGAACGTTTACGTGCGTCGACAAAACGTTATCATATTTCTACTTCCTCGTTTTTTTTCTAGAGGTTTACATACTACGTGCGTTTTACGCACGTTGCAATCGTAAGAGTGCAAGTTAAGTTGCACACAGCTTCAACTTCTACGCACAGGCCAACATTTTCCTCACGTTAAAAGGCATGGCAGTCATTTTTACGTGGCGGTGGAAATTGTTCGCATGCGTTTTCTTTACGCACGTTTTACGAACAGAAAAACTCATGCGACACTGGAAGCCGTGAATACACATTTACATCGGCAGCAACTGGACGGCTCATGAGGAACCAAAAAAATTTGTTAAAAGCCCTTGCTACGTCACAATCGACATTTCGCGTGCTTTTCTCCCTAAACAAACCCAAGTGAAAATCTGCTTGCAAATCCAGCGAAATTGAGTGGCGGTCAGTTTATTCTATCGCTATATCTCAAATTATTCAGAACGGTTTCAAATTCCTCTTATAATACAACGGCATCTTCAAGGCACAGATCTGTTTGAAAGAAAAAGATTACCGAAAAAAAATATCGGCACTTGCGGAAGGTTTGGATTCTAAGTTTTTTGTTATTGTGTCGACAAGCTGTGTTTGCGCTAATCACAGTGAAATTTTCCCGCGCAGTCGTTTGTCATGATCAGCTTTTTAAAATAATTTTTTTGTGTCCTTTGATTGCCGTCGCCATTTTTATACTCTCAACAAAGTCGCAGACGGGAATATTTTGTAAATGAGAGAACCTTTTCTCAACGGTTCATTACAAACCTTTTCGCGTACACGGTTCCTATTTAAGCTAAAATTTAATGCTTTTAAAAGCAGTCTTAAACTGCCATATTAGGAACAGGTTTTGATATCTTCTTGTCAAGCTTTCGCAAAGAATGATTTGATAAAGGAGATAGCATCCTCATAAGAAACAAGCGCCGTAAAATGAATGAAATCTTATCAATCGGGCTACCTTAGCTGCTCGACGATATTAACATTTTTCTACGATCACATTTCTGCCTATAAGTGTCTGTATATCTATCTTGCTAGGGTAGTAGCAGAAATTTCTCCACAGCACAATATCCGAAAAATAAAAACTAGGTAGCTTCTCGGAAGCATTGTTAACGTCTTGTTCAGCTCATTTAAAGATAAAAATTGAAATATCAATTTGTGGGAATGATTCGAGGAAAGGTCGAAATCAAGTTATGCCGACTGTACAGCACGCCATACTAACCTGATCAATAATTCACTACCGAAATAAGATGGAGCGTCATTCGATTGAATTCATAAAAGAAATTTCGACTGTCAGCAAGATAAACATCCCATGGAGACAAAGAGAGCGCGGCAAAACTCGAGTGACTAAGAGGTGGTGCAAATTTTCTAAACCAATCCCAGTCATAAAGCATCGTGATGTAACACCAATTAACTTCATCTTTAAAAAATAATCTACCAGCAGTACACCGTATCTTCTTGATTCAAAGGCGGGAATCCAAGTTAGAATCGTTATAATAAAAACTTTTGTTACTGCGAGCACTAGCGAGCAGCAAAACTATTCCTGACTTTCCGTGTGAGGCCTGGTGATGATTTTGAAGATGCAGTATGAAGATCAGCGGCGGTAGTTTTTTAAATGTGCGTGCGCAGCCCACATGGTCCAATGTTCCTGCCATCAAACCCTGGGGAGTTCATTAGTCGACCAGCGAGTAAGTTTTTATTGCTCTTTTTGAACTGATCTATCATGTCAGGTGCAATTCTATCAATCGCTGGAACTATTTATCAAGGTCACCGACGATTTGGTGACATTTCCAGGGGAAGAAAGTGCTTTCTTATGAGTTTTTCAGCGCTGTCGTGTGCACAATCATGTCCAGTGCGACACTTGGATACTGCAGTGACAGGGATTGTCGATCCTTTTATTTTCATTTATTAATCAAGTCGACTTTTCTTGTCAAAAATGGGCTATTGTGTTTATGTAATGAACAAAATAATACATGTATGAAAGTGATCTTCGCAGTGATGTGCACTACTTAGGCAGTAGTGAAAATAAGGCCTGAAAAAAATTTCAGGCCTGTACGGGATTTGAACCTATGACCTCTGCGATACCGGTGCAGCGCTCTACCAACTGAGCTAACAAGCCAACTGGGAGCTGCTCATGATGGTGGTGGTGAACCAGGCCTTATTTTCACTACTGCCTAAGTAGTGCACATCACTGCGAGGATCACTTTCATTCATGTCTTTATCCGCAGTTCTGACTTTCATATATTCTTAACCGTATATTCATCACTTCACGGGTTTATTTAGAACCACCATCATGACCAGCTCCCAGTTGGCTTGTTAGCTCAGTTGGTAGAGCGCTGCACCAGTATCGCAGAGGTCATGGGTTCAAATCCCGTACAGGTCTGAAAAAAAAAATTTTTTTTCAGGCCTTATTTTCACTACTGCCTAAGTAGTGCACATCAGTGCGAGGATCACTTTCATTCATGTCTTTATCCGCAGTTCAAATATATGACTTTCATATATTCTTAACCGTATAAAAATAATACATGGTTATTTTCAGATATAAAATTTCTCTTCTCGTATTTGTTCTAGAGTTTTGCGGCTTTCCGAATTGCTTAGATAGAGGGAAATGCCGCAAACTGCTATATGCTGCTCAGAGTAATTCGGGAAATTTTAGTGTCTAGCGACTGGTTTGGATGCGTCCTATTCATTTCTTTCTATGTCGCGAAATTGTTCTCAGAATCGGTCACCTAGTCGTCTTCCTGTTTCACTAATGTATAACTTTTTGTATCAAGTGCTAGTTACGCAATAGATGACATTGGCGGAGGTGCACGTGAAGTGATCGGTAATCTTAATGGATCTCTCGGGTTCCGAAATTTTCTCTACGTTGTAAATGAAAGGACAAGTTTTGCATCGAGAGTGAGCGCATTTGCTTAGTTCCAGGTTGGCCGTTGGTCTCATATCTTGAACTTTTGACCAAAAAGTTGCTTATGTTTTTGTTACGTTGGAACGAAATTAGTGGAGGTTGCGTAAAAGTAGTACCGGTCTCTGAATCGTTTTTGAAGTAATTTAAAGTTTTTAACATTCTTAACGTTGCTCAAAAGTATCTTCCACTATCTTTGTTGCTGCAGATGTGCAGGCCGCATAAACATTTATCATCGTGATAAGTCTGTATATGTTAAAAAGCCAATTTTGAGATAAACTCGCCAATCCTGAACGGCGTAAAATGCTGAGGAACAAGTTGACAAAACTTTCATCCGGAAACTGCTTTAATAACAATGCAAAACAAACCTGAGAATTTGTTCGAACTTGAGCAAAGCATTCTACGAATTGAGATACATATTTATTCTTGTGTTTTCAAAATCTACAAAGAATGATTTTGGAGAACGCCTTAGCAAAGAAACTGTTCATTGTTCAATAACACAAAGGATGTAAGGCGCTGGGAAGGCAAATCAAAATAAAATTATAATCAATAAAGAGTTGATGATATCTAAATTGATGCCTAGTGATGTTACAAACCCTTTCCCACACATAGTGGGCTTGATACGGAAAATGACAAACAACAAAAATAATGATAAGCATAAAAATCATCTTAAGTAAATCTTTCTCTGGGTCTGTGTTTTCGGGTTTACTGTCTCTTCGGTTATTCTGATCGAGCAGAGCACTTCTTCGTTCCTCCATTCTCGCGCCATCTCGCAACTCTTGGAGTTTAGTTTCAACGATACAAGAGGGTGCAACATTCAAATCCCGATTCCTTTTCTTTATCTGTGCGATTCGCCTCCTTAAGTTCCACGCCACTGTTCCGTAAGATGCTAGCATTATCATAGATGGTAAAGCGTAATTCAGGATGAATCTGATAGCTACATAGGAATCCGATCTATTACTTACGACAGACAGCTCCTCACACTCACCATTTCTAAACCTGAGACCAAAGAAATAGGGGAAGGCGATTGCAAATGACAACAGCAACAGCCCAGATATGGTCAGAATTGTAATCTTCTTAGCGGATGATCCGCGTGGAAGAGGGTTTACAATGAATCTGTAACGATAAAAAGCGATGGCAGCCAGTGAGTAGATCACAATGAGAAGAGCAATTACTTGGAACGGATTCAAAATGCATGCGGCCTCTTGAAGGACGTAGTCAGTTGGATTCTGCTCGCTCGCAAACATGCATATGACGGCTAAACAAACGCTGCTTAGAATTTCTGCGAAGGCCATGTTAGCGACGAGATGGTAGGACAGAGGCTTGCGGGAAGGTATGGTACACACAGCATAACAAACCATCGAGTTGCCGATTGAACTGGCCGAGATGATCACGGAGAAGAGGGTTAAACGGAAAATGTACAGAGCTTTTGGTTCTTCATATTGTTCAATTGTGCTCTCGGTGGAGGTATTGGTTCCACCTATGCTAGTGTTGGTAAATAACGACATTTCTGTGTTCCTTCGATGGAGAACTCCTAAGGGGCTGAAAAAGAGCGTTACATAGAATCGTCTATCACAGGTTACTTGCTCTACTGCTACTAGAAAGAGATATACAGAAACTTAATCCATGGTAGCTAATTTACATATCATTGCACTCTTACCTTTAAGAATCAATTAAACGTTTTTTATGCCATTGGATGTCGACAGTCAGATTTTGGTGCTTTCTGAAATTCCACATTTATGGCGAAATTACGGAAGTTATAAAAAATTGATAGCATTTCAAAACTTCCAGAGCCGCGACGAATTGTCTTTCAATCATTCTTTATCCATCCTCAAGTGTTTGTAATAACTTAAATATCAGGAACAATGAACTAATGCATCGAAGACAAATAATAGCCTTGATAGCAATTATTTACTTAAGTGGAAGGAAGGAAGTACTCATAATTTTTATCATGGAAGAATAACCCTTCGGATGGATAGATATAAATTTTCAAACCTGTCGGCTGAAGGAGTTAATGAGCCGACACAACGGGGTTTTTGTTTTCATAATTTGAAGGTAGTTTTTGAATTCGTCTCGTCACATATAGACTTAACTTAAAACTCATATTGCCGTGGCGCGTTGGTGAGCTGTGGTTTCCTGATTTGCAATGTTTGTTCCGTATTCTTATACATTCCGAGCTTGACTTTTCATTGCCAGCAAAACTCACTTTGTAGGCTGATGGACAAAAAAAAACCTATTTCCTTGCATCAAGTTTATAGTGTTTTGCAGTTCAGTCAATACAACCCGACTCAAAATTACCTTTTCGCGGTTCGCGTCAAACATTCCATACCTAGCTGGAGTGCACCTACTACGGTAAAGCGGCATTCGAAATTCTACAAAACTATAATAACATAAATAAATGGCAAAGTTCCCTTGCTTTTAATAAATTTGCCGTTTTTATGATAGATATTGGTTGTTCTCTGTCACCACACGTACTATTTGTACAGAGGGAACTTTGCTCGTTTGCGACAGTCTATGAAAACAGAACAATAGCTTAATTCACGATGCGTTGCCCTCAGCGCTATTCGGACTTTCATAAAAAATTATATTTTTTGGTGTAGCAAATATAATGGAACCAAAATACTGAGTTTTATTGGGGCCCACCGACCGCAAGAATAAAAAATCAGAATCTTGTCCCTTGTTTGTTTTGCAAGTTAAGCAAATTGAATAATACGTTTTTAGGCTTTTTTTTTCCCAATCAGAAACATACTATTAGTAAATAAAACTGAAAAATCCATGGATTGTTGTATTGAAAATGCCATTTGGTTCCGTTTAACATTTTAATTTCGCTAATTATTCCCCTCGATCAAAAATAAATTTCGGTTGCAGAAAAAGATTTTTCGGTTGCAGAAAAAGAAAATTCTATATACGCACGAAAACAAATAAGATAAATGATTACAGTCTATTTGAATTTCATTTGCTTCCAAAGTAGAATTTTTGTCAGATGATTCAGCTCTCTTTGGACTCTCAAGAACAACAGACTTTGGGAATGAATACCTACTAGGTGATCACAAATCCGTAGAAGCTTTATTTTGTTATCACTCTGGGAGTAGAAAAGCTTGTAACTAGGGAATGTGAAGACAGCTTAGGAAGGACGTACGTTTCTCCGCCCGCAGGAAGATTTGAGACGATTAAAGACAGGAAACCTCATTGAAAAAGGTTCCGCGATTGATTTGAATTTCTAAATTACATGCTAGCGTAATATAAACGTTCTTCTTTCACTGGTTTTATCAGTTCGCTGGTTTTATAATGTATATACGTAACTTAGCCACTGTAGAAATTTTTTAAAGCTGACGTTTCGAGCGTCAGTTCTTTGTCAGTGCGAATCAATAGTGGACAATTTACACTTTGGTTTTCTCTACGGAGGCCAATTTACATTATAATAACATTTGACAATGCCGAAAAACCTTGTATTACCCTTCCACCAACGCAGCATCACAGTTTCTATAGAAATTTACGCTCTTTATTACTCTTTACAGGGACATATTTCAATAAGAAAGTCTTGTTTCAAATTCATACTTTGATCAATACTTGGATGAATGATGCGGAAACCAGTTCTCCCGTACACAGAGCATATTGCGTCAAGGTGGCAACCGGCCTCGTACACAAAAATGGACCAGAACAAACCCACGTGGGACTTAAAGATTACTCATTTCCTGACAAAAAAAAAACTTTTAAGAAGCAGATATTTTGTGGGTCAGCTGGATAGAAGTTGATATTTTGCACGAGCTGTGGTACAGTAAAGCTTCTTTGATGAACGGATGATGAACATCATAAATAAAAAAGCATTTATAAAAAAAATTTATAGTTTTAATCGAATATTCTAAATTTCATCAAGCGAATGCTACAAATTTTCGAAAGTGAGACTTCTTTTTTCTTCACAAAATAATATATCAATTTAAAAACGACCCACCTCTTCCGAGTATTTCCCTTTTTTTTTCTTTTATCATTATTTTTATTTATGATTACGTAGCATACCATGTATAGGCATGGTTCGAAACATATTATGGGAGCGTGGATCGAACGAGCACGACGAACTTTGATGCCCAATGCAGTCCAGGAACAGAAATGAAGAAGATTTTAAGTATCCTCAGAAACATATTTGAAGTTAAGCTTCTCCCCTTTCCCTGTCATGCAAGCCCTCCAGTTTGTCACGATTGAATCATGAATTAAAATATTCCATTACCTGAAAGACCTCACTGTGTTTGCTAAGTCCTCCTTTGGAAATATATAGGTTGACCGGCTTCACAAAACTGTACGGGAAGTAGTGAAAAATTGCGTGGGTCCGATGTGACAATTTTCAGCCCAGCTAGCAAAATCTTCTCTGCGTGAAATTATCGGCTCAATACTGCACCAAGCTCATGGAAACAAAGCAGCTGTTTTTTGTCGAAGAAAATTGCCTATATGCTTATTGTCCTTTTTCACTTACAATTGATTGATTTAATTTTTTCCCTTAAAGAACATTTTTTATCACCATTAAACCATTTACTGCGACATTTGCTTCCGTAGAAAGTAAAATTAAATGACAAACAGATGAACAACTGTTTACCGAACGAAAACCCTTCAGAAATCTTTTTTTCTCGTAGGTAAACGGATGAATTATTCAACACAAATATCTTTTTATTTAAGGAAAAATTTTACGTGATGGTTAGTTTAAAATCTACTCTCCATTTTATCAATGGATTTCATCATAGGATTTCCCTGGATGGAGTGACAGACTGACAAGGAAATTGATTCCTACGTGCTAATTTTTATTACACTCAAACCGCAGTGTTTAAAGACCAGCTTGAATATGAAGTGAGAGATATAAGTGATTTAAGACCTCATTTGATATATGATAATTATTTCCTTTTAGGTTTATGCAGACGCTTCCTTGGTTTTTCCGCTATTGGTGGCGGAGACCTTTGCCCGGAATTTTAAAATGGACGACTGGGATTGAAAGGGGGTAAGCGATTTGGTGAAGAAAAAAACTTTGCCAATGGAGACAAATTTTGAAACTTCCAGGAGGCTTTCAGTGAAATTAAAAGACGGCGGACGTGGTCCAAATACAGAAGATACTCGACATTTTGTCACAGCAGTAATTTAATTTATTCAATGAAAAGTTCGGGCCTTTAATTGTAGTTTGCACAAACAATGGTTTAAATATTCGTAGATTGTAGAAAGAAAATATAATGCCATGTCTTGAAGACTGCGTGGACTTCAATTCTTACTCACTTCAAAATATTGGCGCAATTAACGATTAAGAACCCAAAGGAGTATTCAAAGATGGAAAATTGAAATTCGTTCTTCAATGCGAAATTTAAGTTTGTGAGGAAACTTTATAACGAGTTGCGAAAGGTTTTCTCGGGGATTTTGTGCCACCGCACAAGATGCTGTGGACTCTTTATTTAAACAATCTTCACGTAAGGAAGAGCAAAAGTCACCACAAAACTAAACCTCAATGGCGAAACTTTACTTTGTTTTCTTCGTGACCTTAATTGCTTTGCATCTTTTACTAAACACTAAAAAGGTAACCAAATCATCCAATGCGAGGAGTCTCTCGCCTCGAGTCAGAGCTCGCTTCCGATTTTTTCTCAGTTTTTCAAATAATGATTCCACTTGTCCCATCTGCTGAAGTTGTTATGAAGGAGTAAAGTTGTCAACAAGAAATGATGGTGTCTTTTTTTTAAAAACCGGGTTTGGAAGGGTTGAAAGAATTTAATTCATCGATTTGAAATCAATGAAAAAAACTCGGTACGAGGAAAAACAACTGTCATCGCAGAACTTTGTGTTTCGATTGTTTTGATAGCTTTCTTATTCTAACATGTAAGGAGGAAGTTTTTAAACGGTGACAGCTTGCGATCTCGTATTTGCTTCTGTAACTAATTCGAAATAGTTATCAGTTTGACATTTAATTTCCGTTGTTGTAAATAATGTTGGCATATAATAATGAACGCGTTTCAAACTGAAGAAAAATAACCTTAAAAGCTTATTCATGTATGGAAGAGTTTTAAGCCACTAAAAACATTAATGACAGAATTTCAATGCTGCTTTTATTTTTCACAGAGCTTTTCAGAAGTTACATTTGATCTAGCGTAATTACATGATTTTGTTTTTTTTTTGTGTGTTGAGTACTATTAGATTAGAGGCGATCGACGTTTTATCCTTTTTGCTTGGTAAACATTTGTACATATGACGGTTAAACAATGTTCCTGTACGTTAACAAGTGTCATAACTATTTTTGTTGATGACCATCGAAAGATCAGCTTTCAATACTTTGATAGCGGAAACAAACGAGCATATTTTTTTCACAAATTGTTTCTTCATACTCGCTTTACTGAAGGTGAGACAATGAATTTCTTATTAGAAATATCACGTTCAACAAAACTCTTTGTTCGTCAGTAGGCGACTATCACAATGAAAGGCTGAAGCTTAAGTGCAAGCACGCAGCGAATCTGCAGGAGTGATCGACAGGTAGTTTAATACAAGATAGTCTATTTTAGCTTATTCTCCCTTAAACTGGCCTTGTATGATTGTTTCTGCCCCATTTTTCTTCTCTTGAAATTTGCGGCGAAGGGGAATTTCGGTCGTAAGCTGATACCGTTACCAACTTGTAAATTGTAATGACTATACATGTCCTGAGAAGTGCAGAATGATGTATGTTTTCCTGTAAGTTATGATGTGGCGATCTTCCTGTAGTTTTACCGACGAAAACAATATTTCCTAATATTGTCTTTCATTTTCGGTCTGTGAGTGGCTCGAAATGAAAGATGGACATCACAGCACTGAAATGGGTTGTGCAGTTACAAACCCACCAAAACAGAAGAAAATCGCCATGCGCTGGATAGTGCTTTCACAGCAAAATTTAATCATATTTCAAGGTACTTCTTTGTTATAATAACATTCAAAGTGGCAAATTTAGGACGATCTTTTTTCCTTCCGCCTCAACAACAAACTTGTACGATGTACGAAAAAGCCTAACCATAAGTAAGTTTGAGAGAACTTCAAAAACTCTCGACAACAAGAAATAACGATACCAACGAAGATAAAGATGTAAGTTACGATTTTAAATACTTTTTATTGTGCTACTGAGTGATTTCCTTCAACTTTTGGCGAATATGTTGATTCTCATTTTCAGATTTTCACGCTTTGCGCTTTAACTTCGACAGTCCAGCTGCCGTTTCCTTGCACTTTTTCACCCATTCAAAAAACAATTACGGAGACAAACAGTTTTGGCGACTCTGGCAAAATTTCGACTTAGAAATTTGCCTCAGAATAAGAGCGAACCTGATTCAGTTTCTGGACACTGAAATTAAAAGTACTTGGCGAAAACAAGGAAAAGTATACTCGTTTCTATTCATCGAACGACCAAATTTGCCATCTTTTGCTTCGAGATCTGAAATAACTCTTAAAACAACTTCCCAGAAACATACAAGTTGAATGCTGCATTATTTAATTGCTACTTGGGCCTCAAGCTCCATATTAAAAGATTTGTGGTGAATTCTTTGCTTTCAGACTGGCTCTTTTTCAGCATGAAGCGCTACTAAATGATCTCTCAAATACCGCGCGATTAATCGAGATACTGTTGCCATAAAGGCATTTAGCAAGAAAAAGTAATTGAAATTTTAATTAGGTACCAAAACTATTGAAAGCTTAGAGAAATATATTTTATGATGTTTGCGTCTAAAAATACAATTAGTGTTAAATGGCGATAATTCAACAATTGTTTCGAGGCTTTCAATTAGCTGCATAAGTTATATTGAGTTTTACATTATAAACGGATTCGATTGTGCGGAGAAACGCATTACAACTTGATACTCTATCGAAGCCGAGAAACGCGCATAAAAAAAATTTATAATGGATTTGAAGCTCAACGAAGCTCCTTATTACATTTGTAAGTCACACATGTTCATTCCCCTGGTTCAGTTACTCTAAAACTTGCGAAAGGACATAAAATTTTCAAGTCGCTACAAACGTTCCTTTTGCATCACACAGTGGTTAAATTTAGAGACAATATTATTATGACATTTTCGATTTGGAAGTTGTCCAAGAAACAGTCACGATAGCTGCAAAGATCCTCATAGATTCCGGAAGTTTTAACGGCTTTCCTCTCTGGAATATGGAGGGGCTGAACCGCTGTGAGGGCCCACAGTATCTTGAAATATTCTTTAAAGACCTCGAACTCTCTTATAGTTGTAAAAGAACTCTATTTTTAAAAGTATTCAAGTCTTTCATCAAAATAAATAAAGGCTCTTAACTTCCATTTAACGATTGTTAAAAATTCTACGCATTAATTAAAGGAAGAAACATATATTCATCCGTGGAGACTGTCAAGAGGAAAGAAAAAGAAAGGCAGTTTTAATTTAACGATAAAGAAAAACAGATTAAGTTGCTAAATTAAATGGGTTTCCATGAAGGACTGTTGTTTACGTTTATCCTAAACATGGCCTTCGCAGAAATTCTAAGCAGCGTTTGTTTGGCCGTCAATGATGTTTTGCGAACGGGAAGAATCGAACTGACGTCGTTCTGCAAGAGGCTGCATGCACTGTGAATCCGTTGCAAGTAGTTGCTCTTCTTGTTGTGATCTACTCACTGGCTACCATCGCTTTTTATCGTTACAGATTCATTGTAAACCCTCTTCCACGCACACCATCATCAGTAAAGAGAATTACAATTCTGACCATATCTGGGTTGTGGCTGTTGTCATTTGCAATCGCCTGTCCCTATTTCGTTGGTCTCAGGTTTAGAAATGGTAACTGTGAGGAGTTGTCTTTCGTAAACAATAGCTCCTATGTAGCTATCAGATTCATCCTAACTACGCTTTACCTTATGTGATAATACTGGCATCTTACGGAGCAGTGGCGTGGAACTTAAGGAGGCGAATTGTACAGATTAATGAAAGAAATCGGGATTTGAATGTTTCATCCTCTTGTGTTGTTGAAACTGAACTCCGAGAGTTTCGAGATGGCGCGAGAATGAGGAAAGAAGAAATGTTCTGCTCGAACAGAATAACCGAAGAGACAGTAAACCCGAAAACACAGACCCGGTGAAAGATTTACTTAAGATGATTTTTATGCTTATTATCATTGACGTCGTTTGTTATTTTCCGCATCAAGCCCATTATGTGTGGGAAAGGGTTTGTAACATCACTGTGCGTCCATTTAGATATCATCAACTCTGTATGGATTATAATTTTATTTTGATTTGCGTTCCCATCGCCCTACATCCTTTGTGTTATGGAGCAATGAACAGTTTCTTTGCTAAGGCGTTCTCAAAAATCACTGATAAATGTTTATACGTTATCAGATGCCTCCGCAAAGAAGGATGTAGCCAAGCAGAAGTAGATGTTTTATTTAATTCCATTGTCCTACCTAATATTACTTATGCTCTATCTGTGCATGGGGCCTCTGAGTCAGAGCTAACTATAGCCCAGCAGTTTTTAGATCGTTGTTTTAAACGTAGTTACATATCTAAGAAATTAGTGATAGGTGACTTACTTAAAACGCAAGATCACAAAATTTGTCGCAAGGTTTCAACTATCCTGAGCCATCCTCTTAGAGCCTACTTCCCTGAGACCAAGATCACGAGGTATAATTTGAGAAATAAATCCCCTGTCATGCCCGCCATTCGCACAAACCGTTTTAAGAATACATTTTTTAATAGAATTGTTTTTAAGTACAATGTAGCTTTGTAAAAGTGTACTTCCTGTATTAGACTTTTGTATTTGTTTCCACGTATATACTTATCTTATTTAGATACACCTAAGCTTATTTACATCCTTTTCTTTTTAATGTAACATAAGATATGTAATTTTATCTTTTGAACAATAAAGACACTAAGACACTAAGACTCTTTGTTTATTAAACAATGATGAATGTGTTTCTTTCAAGTTCGAGTAAATTCTTAGGTTCATTTTGCCTTGTTATTAGAGCCGTTTCCGAATGAAAGATTTTTCAACTTGAGTTGTTCCTCCTCGCCGTTTAGGACTGGTGAGTTTATCTCGAAATTGACTTGTTGACTAGGCCATTATTTCATACACAGACTTATCATAATGATAATGTTTATGCAGCTTGCGTATCTGCGGCAACAACGATAGTAGAATATACTTTTGAGCTACGTTACAAATGTAAGTGATATGACAAAGGGAAAATGCTTACTTGTTGAGAAGAAATTAAATTTGACTAAGGCCCTTTAAGTGCATGATAAAATATTATCTTCTTGTTTTTGATAGCGAATTCCTGTTCAGATTGAAAACGAGACTTACCTGTAAGTTGAATCCATCAGGCACTTCTTTCATGTAGTCATTGTCAACGATATGTAAGCTTTGTCCTCTTTGTACAGTGACCAATGACATCGACATCACCAACTTTAGCGCGAGAGTTTTCAGATCAAGCTTCTCATGGGGTTTGAGAGAGGTAATACAAGTCAAAACAGGTTGCACATCCCAAGGTCACTGGTACCGAGAAGTTGGCGAGGAACCCTTTTATACACCTTTCATGAACCTGGAAATGAGTGGATGAGTGCCAATGGTCATATTGTTCACTAGTACAGTAATGGCTGATATGGCACTCCTGGCAGTATTAATGGTGGTGTACGACAGTCTCTTGTCATGGAGACTGACCAGAAAATACAAAACCGCTGTCATAGGTGGGTCGTAAGGATCACTCTTCCATTTGCTAAAAAAAACAATCCATTACGTGATGCAAGGCTTGTACTGCTTCTATGTCCCTGAGGACCAGGACTTGAGGATGATTTGTGCAGCCTTGTCTGAAACATTTCTCTGCAGTAGGCTTTTCCGGAGAGCTTGCGGGCCGTTAGTTTCATCTGTTCCCGGAGGGGATGCAACGCATGATTGTGAGGTTGTATCAGTAGGTGGCGTGACCGTGGAAGAAGGACAGCGTAGTCTACTCACAGATGCAGGAGAACCAAGGTTGGGTCCACCAAATTGGAACTAGGAGTACACCAGTCGCTTGGTCCTGTTCTATTTTCTGTAAACAGGCCGCTATGACACTGAAAGGTGGAAAAGCATAGAAAAAGTATTCTTTCCATCTCATAAAGAATGCATTGACAGATATTGCACCAGGGTCCAGTTTCCATGACACATAACTAGGAATCTTAAAATTGAGTCTGAATGCAAATAGATCTATTTGGAACGGACCCCACATTTTGTTTATATCTTCGAACACATCTGAATGTAAGGATCACTCAGTTGAACTGTTAATTTTCCTAGATTCAGCGTTGGCATCCACATTAGTTGAGCCAGGTATGTGACATGCACTGAGCCAGATTTCTCTCTCCTGGCACCACTGCCAAATTTGATTGGCCACATTATTACAGTCAGTGGATTTCATAACCCCCATTGCATTTACATATGCTACTGTCGCAGCATTGTCATATTGAATCCGAATGTGTTTGTTACGAATAGTGCTGCACAAGCATTTCGAACCCAACAGAACTGCTTTCAGTTCTAAGTAATTGATATGGAAAGCTTGTTCTTCCAGAATCCATAATTCCCCGGTTTTTTGATCCCCACGTACTGCCCCCCCCATCCTATTGTAGAGGTATCAGTAGTAAGGGTGAGGTCAGGGTTGGTCTGCGTAATGTTTCGGAAAGCGAAAGTCACATTGTTCACCCACCGGTACAAATCGGATCTGGCCTCTTGTGACAGACTCATGGGTGCATCATAATCACCCCTATTATCCTATAAAGCCTGGATTTTGTCTTGCTCCAAATATCTATATAACAACTCCCCGTATTGTACACCTGAGAAACTGGATACTATCAAACCTATATCATGAGCAACCTCTCTAATGGTAAGGTTATGTTGTTGTAATAGGTCCTCATATGCCTGCCTGACATAAGTAACCTTCCTGGGTGTGAGGCGTATACTTATCGAAATGTTGTTTAGCAGAAAACAAGGAAATTTTAGTTCTTGTGCTGGTATAAGTCCTGACTTTGCAAGGTGGATGACAAAACCCAACTTGAGAAACATATTAACCGTCTGCACAATGTTTTCCTCACAGGATGCATAAATGTATCTCATAAGGAAAGAGTCATCAATGTGGCCCATACAAAAATGGCCCAGAGATCTGAGGCCAACATGGACTAGTTTTAACAATTTGGTACTAATGGTCTTGTGGCAGATGCAAGCCCATTTGGGAGACAAGTAAACTGAAAATAGTTTCCCTTCCATTCAAACTTAAGGAATTGTCTATCGTCTTCCGCCATAGGGACGGAGTAATATGCATCCTTAGGATCATCTGCGCCTTCGAGGCCTGAGTTAGTCTTGATAAGGTGCTGGTTAGGTTCTGTAGGACGTTCATCAGATTGTTGTCGTTCATACTTGACGCCGCTACCGTTGGGCCTGAAAACTCTGCTGGTGACTCGTCTGGTATTGTGGATATGGAGAATGTTGTTAAAAATGGACTGAGCGAAGTTTTGCCTCGATAAAATCGAAAAATTGCAAAAAACAGCAAAAATATTGTCCTTAGCACTGAAGACTGCAAACTGATTTCGGGCGCCAAAAGCACTGGTTATGTGCATGCGCTTAGTTATCTCATGGGATCCCTGGGGCAGTGATGACGAGTTAGAATTACATTAAATTGTAAAGAGCTCCAAATTTAGAAACTGCTGCTATTTAGAGCATGCGCACGTCGCATGAAATTTTTTCAATGACGAGATATCTCTTGCCGAACGACAAATGGTTTTCATGAAACTTTGGAAGGCTAATGGGCCATCTATTCCTAAGTTGTCAGTTGTTTTCACAGTTGGCTTATCGTTTGCGGTTTTTTGAAATGAATGTTGAGACCTTGGGCACAGTTTTTCCCAATACGGACCTCCCGGCTGGCGAATAACACTTATAAATCATGCTCAACCTCGTCCCATTATCACGTTACCGAATATTTCCCCAGCTGAAGCTGGAGAACATCTAAAGCACATGTCTGTTAGTTCATAAAATCGTACCAGAGAACACTGAAAAGAGAGCATCCCACGCAACAAACGGTAAACTATTCGTTAAAATTTTTTCACGTGCGTTAAAAAATGTTTGAAGGATAATAAACACAATAGCATCGATTTTGCACTAAAAACATCCTCGTAAGTGTGTCCTTGGGCATAATCTGTTCCTCGAATCACTCGTTTCTCTTCGAGCTTCGCTCTCGAGAAACTGTATCCGTGCATTTTTTTGCCCCAAGTAGAGGCTATTGTTGATTGTTGTTTTCGAGGATATGAAAATTAGTTTGGAGCTTTTCATTTTGTGAAAATCGCAACATTGTCGTTTACATCACTACATAATCTTATTAGGCACCCTGTTGTTAAACCTGGAATTCAAAGCAAATCTTAGCATTCAGAACTGACTCGATCTCAAAACCAACTGAATCAGCTAACCTTACAAAGATGACGATGGCCATTTTGGTGGTTAACCCAGCTTTCGTTTCAAATTCCCATCTGTTGCACGTGGCGAAGGTGTTTATCGGATAACACATTCCTCAACGGTGCAGTAGGCGTCTGTTTTTCTTCACATATTCGAAGACATTTAAGTTTTCAGAAATTTCTAGAATAAAAGTGAGCTTCATTGTGGACTTGATGGAGGATAATTTAATCATAAATACCTGTAGGTCAATAGTTCTTTGCCGAAGACGAGACGAGCAGCAAGCTCGTGTAGATGCAACACACTCACTGAAGAGTTTATTACACGAGGCTAAACGTATTACCATCACGACAAATTTTTATTGTTCTCGAATGATAGAATTTAATACAACATATTGTCGAACCTGAGTTAAGCGGCACCGTATTAAGTGTTTACATATTAATAAGTGGTCCTTGTCAAAGTTCCCTTAAGTATTTTAATTTTTACTTCTTTATGCGCCAACTTTATTGAGCGGTCGTGGTCACCCTTGACTAAGTCCCAACTGTTGCGTATTCCGAGCGGGGTTGCTCGTCGGGTCTGACTTCCCCATGGACAGGAAGCAGCGTATAAAGCTTTCAAGTGACTGTTTCTCGGAATGGGGAGCCGTTGCATCTGGAGTGCCTCGAGGCACCAAACTTGGATATCTTACTTGTATTAGGCCTCTACTCGAATATTGTGCTCGTCTTTACCATCATGCACTGCCTGATTATTTAAGTGACGACATAGAACGTGTTCAAAAACGCGCACTATCTATAATTTTTCCTGGCCTATCATATCTCGCCAACCTTTCATTGTTTAACCTAAACTCACTGAAGGATAGACGTACCGAGCAATGTAATAAATTTTTCGAACCAATAGTGTCCAATACGGAGCACAAGCTTCATCATTTTTTGCCACTGAAGAACTATATTACTTATAATCATATAAATCAACGTCAGTCTGTTAACCCAGTAATGCGCGCCAAGCGTTTCTCCCAGACATATTTACCAGCCATATGTAGACAATAGTTCTGTGTATTATTCTTGTATTATTCTTGAAATAATATGTTCTGTAAATATAATTTATAATTTTTAGCCACTGTATTGCATAATCATCATGATGCAATTCAGCCTTACTGGGCTGTCATGTGATTTTTAATAAATCTATCTATCTATCTATCTATCTATCTATCTATCTATCCAACTGCTTGTTTGTATTGTTTTCCACGTGTATTGAAGGGTCACGTAAAGCGAAAACTCTAAAAAAAACCCAATAATAATCTCTCAAGTCAAATTTTCCATGTTTATCTCCCGAACCAATGTTAGCGCTTTGAGTTCCAATGTCTTTCTTTTTCGGACTGTTAAGTCAAAATGGTGTTTTGTTAGGAGGTTATGTTCTGATAAGTAGTTAGAAGGTTCTTGCGTCATCTTTACGTGATTGAATATCCGTTGTTTAGGAAGATCACAGTTTACAATAATCAGTGGTAAAATAAGATTAATGTAATGAACTTCCAAGCCAAGAAACTAATTAAGAATCAGACGTCTGAGAACCAAATGTGTTTTCCTTTTCGTACAAACATGGTTCTCCGCAGCTAACAACGCTGAGAAGACACTAGTTGTCCCGCCTTAAGCGTTTTAGCGGCGCTGTCGGACTGCTTTGGACTAGGGTTTAAGGAAATTGAAAGATTAATGTGTCATTGAGCATCTGCCAATTGTTCTCTCAGTCAGTACATACGAAAAATTCATTTGATTCAATTGCAAATTTTCATTCAAGTTCTAACTTGACCTACTTAGACTTTAATTCTAAATACTACTCCTGGGCTGTCAATAAAGAGATGGTATCCATTTTTTATTATCGGTTTCTTTCGATACAAAAGACAGGAATTAGATCAAGCTGATCAGACCTCGAATGTGCAGTAGAGGTTCCTAGCATACGCACGCGGTAACAAAAGAACATTAGTGTTAGCTATGAGTGAACACGGTGGGTCAAGAAAGGCCGAGGTGCTTCTCTAATTTTTTAACAGGCTGACGTCTTGTGCTCTCATCATACTATCAAATGCTTGGTTAAAAAGCAGTTTCATATCTTTCGGTCTGAGTTGTCTCTGCAGTTTAAATCACTGTTTCCTTTTAAAAAAATTCATATGTTTCCTTTTAAAAAAATTCATATGCTGATTGAAAAGAAATTGTTATTTGCAAACCTGTCCGAAGTGAATTTTGCTAAAAGCTGTAGCTACGTCATAATCGATATCTTGCGTGAGTTTTTCCCTATACAAAACTAAGTGAAAAGCTGTAAGTAGATTCTAGTGATAACTGAAGTGAGTTTTATCTCTGTCTATCGGTAGGATATCTTCAATAATTTACTTCGATAACTTCCTCTTATAGTACGATGGCATACTTTAACCATATAGAATGTTTACAAGTTTATTTAAAGTCCACCAATGTACTTCGCGAATCTCTGGCAGTTGTGATGTTTGTGTGATCTTAAACTGTTGCAATGATTATAGCTCTGTACCAGCTGGGTTTTTAGTATACCAAGCCTCGCGCCGTTCTTGGAGCGATCTTTGACGAGACCAGCATTTATAATTTATCACTGATTCGTCATTCATTTGTCACTCACGGTCTGAAAATTTGGTGTCATTTGTGTCAGTCAATACTCAACAAAGAATTCATCGGGGAAAATGTTTAAAAGCCTTTAAAAGTGTAATTCTGGTGATTATCGTCAGCTAATGTTTATCGAGATACAAGATACGAGAACAGCAATGATAACTTTAATTATAATTAATTAAACTTCACATCATTTCACTGCACGGGAAGATATGAACTCAATAAATTGACCTCGCTCCCAATGTGTGGCTTCATAGCTCAGTTGGTAGAGCATCGCACCGGTATCGCGGAGGTCACGGGTTCGAATCCCGATGAAGCCCTGATTTTTTTCAGGCTTCTTCTTTCCAATTGCTTAAATTGGAAAATTTACTGCGATGATCACATTTCACTTTCATCTACAACCGCAGTACAAATATGAATTATTTCATCTAAAACCTCACATCATTTCACTGCACGGGAAGATATGAACTCAATAAATTGACCTCGCTCCCAATGTGTGGCTTCATAGCTCAGTTGGTAGAGCATCGCACCGGTATCGCGGAGATCACGGGTTCGAATCCCGTTGAAGCCCTGATTTTTTTCAGGCTTCTTCTTTCCAATTGCTTAAATTGGAAAATTTACTGCGATGATCACATTTCACTTTCATCTACAACCGCAGTACAAATATGAATTATATCATCTAAAACTTCACAATTAAAATCAATATGAAAATTCGTCATTCATATATTGACAGGTTTAAAATTCGAAGTCATTTGTGACGTTGACTATCAACAAAACAGTGGAGAGGAAGACGGAGCAAAAGTCTTTGAGAAAACAGCTTCGCACTACATTATCTGTTGTCTGCTTATCTCTCTCACAATAAAGGTGTTAACAAAGAGGACAGGAATACTGAACGACAAGAGCCGGAAGACGGCAAAAACGATGGAGTTTATCAACAATACGAACATCACAAACTCAACCAAGCCCCCCTCGGTGGGATCTGTTTCCTGGATAGAACAGTATGAAGAACCAGAAGCCCTTTACATTTTCCGTTTAACCCTCTTCTCCGTGATCATCTCGGCCAGTATAATCGGCAACTCGATGGTTTGTTATGCTGTGTGTACCATACCTTCCCGCAAGCCTCTGTCCTACCATCTCGTCGCTAACATGGCCTTCGCAGAAATTCTAAGCAGTGTTTGTTTGGCCGTCATGTTTGCGAGCGGGCAGAATCCAACTGACGTCGTTCTTCAAGAGGCCGCATGCATTTTGAATCCGTTGCAAGTAGTTGCTCTTCTCGTTGTGACCTACTCACTGGCTGCCATCGCTTTTTATCGTTACAGATTTATTGTAAACCCTCTTCCACGCGGACCATCCGTTAAGAAGATTACAATTCTGACCATATCTGGGCTGTGGCTGTTGTCATTTTCAATCGCCTGCTCGTTTTTCTTCGGTCTCAGGTTTAGAAATGGTGAATGCATCGAGCTGTCTTTCGTAAACGATAGGTCCTATGTAGCTATCAGATTCATCCTGAACTACGCTTTACCTTATGTCATAATGCTGGCATCCTACGGAGCAGTGGCGTGGAACTTGAAGATGCGAATTGTACAGATTAACGAAAGAAATCGGACCTCGACTGCCGAATCGTCTTGTGTTGTCCAAATCGAAGATCAAATGGAGCTAAAAGATTTGAGAGAGGACACGAGAATGAAGGAACGGAAGAGTGTCGTGTTCGATCAGAATAACCGAAGAGACAGCAAACCCGAAAACACAGACCCGGAGAAAGACTTACTTAAGATGATTTTTATGCTTATTATCATTTATGTCGTTTGTTATTTTCCATATCAAGCCCATTATGTGTGGGAAAGGGTTCGTAACATCACTGCGTATCAATTTAGATATCATCAACTCTTTATTGATTATAATTTTATTTTGATTTGCCTTCCCAGCGCCTTACATCCTTTGTGTTATGGAACAACGAACAGTTTCTTTGCTAAGGCGTTCTCCAAAATCATTCTTTGTAGATCTTTTGATTAATGTTTATCTCAAGTCGTAAGCGGAACTTTGGATAAACCTTTGCCAAGCTGCGAAACGGACTCAGTTTTAAATCGAACTCAGTAAAAGTTCTATGCTCCCAATGTGGCATCTGTAAATGTCTGGCAGCCATCTTGAACACTATAGGGAAGTCCTCTAGTCAAGAGTTTCAGAGTTTAAATACCGCAAAAATTGTTCGTGGAAAACTGTATTTTTCCGAACAACTTTGAAAAAAAATGTACATATTATAGCGTCACTAGCCTCTTAGTCTAACTCACAGGAACACTATGCAACGGATATCTTCAGTAACAACTTCCTGCCGCCACATGCATTTTGTATAAAAATTCTTGAGAATTACATATCCATGGCTTTGCTTGTAAATATGCTCATCTTTCACAAGGGAAATTACTAAGACTAGAAGCTCATAGATTATTTTCTGATCATTTAGTTCCTTGAAGAAAATTTGCTCGATGTTATATACTTTCAATTATTGTATGTAGAAATATAGGCTTCCGGTGGTTTGATGAGAGGAAGCTGATAAAGGATTTTCAAATGTGATCAATAGCTGTAAAAGTTCTCTTAAATACTTTAGGAAATCCTAATGCGCGTTTATTTGCAAAGATGGGAGAATATTCATGTTAACTTAAAATATGCCTGAAAAGAACTGATTCTGTAGGCATAAGAAATATATTTGACTCCTGATAAATCCAACCTTTAGGGGAAGTGAAAGAGTTTCAAGTAATAGGGTGATCGGGTTATCGGGCGTAGGGAACAAGTGACCAAAAATATGAAACAGATGGTGTTTTTTGTATTTTTATTAATACATTGCACATTTTAATAAAATTAACCACAGAGATGTCGGGTTGAATAAAAGTTTCAGCAAACAGCCAAATCAGCGCCAGGTTCGAGTCCGCAAATGTTCCAGTTATTAGATATTTACATGTGTTGAACAGCAGGGGGAGAAACTTCGCGAACAGTCTTGTAAAACCGCATCATCACAAGCGTGTCCTTGTTGCGTGATTTTTTTCTCAGAAAGGGAGAGACACCTACACTTGATGGATAGTCATCATAAAAAAACGTGGTGTAATTACATTGAACGCTGAGTGTGAGTTAAAGTGTTTTAAACACCCACAGGTCTCTAGACATGGTGGCGATCAGAAGTCAAAACATCCTGCAATTCAATAAAGCTAAAGAATTAAGGAATATTATAGGTCTCATAAGGTAGATGAAAGATGAAAACGGAAGAATCTACCTTTAAACATCTCTCAGATATTCCTTCAGTCGGTAAACATAACAAATTAATCGCAAATTTTCAGACAAACATTAAAGTTAAATACTGTACATAAATAATAATTATATATACAAGTTCTATCAAATGACAGAACTGAGTTGTCAGTCATAAGATGGACTTAAGTATTTGTCCTCTTAATTTCCAGTGATCATTGGTTCTTTTCAAAGAAAATGACAGAAGTATAGACGCATCGATCTCAACAATAATATGATAACCGTCATGAAAACGTGCTGTTCAATTTTAATTAAAATGTACGGAGGAGTTTCCTGGCATACGTGTGTGGTTGTAAGGCATCATGACATTGTCACGAGTTATGAGTGAGTTGTCCGAGTGATGAGTTAAAATGCGGCTTCTCCAATGGTTTTATGCAGTTAAGGGGTTTTTCTTAGTGCAAATTGCTGATTTCAAGGAGATTTTCTCAGTGCAAATTGCAGATTTCAAGGAGAATCGCGGCCCTCAAACGCTCGAAACACTGGCAAAATGTCGTGCCATTAAGCTGGATTTCGACTGTCGCGTTTGTCACGCGCGTGAACGTGCGTTTAAAAAGATTACGTACGTTGAGGTGAACGTTTAAGTGCGTTGACATTGTCATATTTCTACTTCCACGTTCTTTTCTAGAAGCTTACGTATGTTTCACGCCCGTTGCAATCGTAAGAGTGTAGAGTAAAGTTGCACAGCCTGCACAGCCTTCATCTGCTATACAGGGCGAACATTTTCTCTCGTTAAAAGGCGCGGTACTCATTTTTACGAAGCAATGGAAATTCTCGTGCACGTTTTCTTTACGCACGTTTTACGAATGGAAAAACTCACGCGACACTAGAGGTTATGAATACACATTTACACTTGCAGCACTTGAACGGCTTACGAGGAAGTAAAATTTGTTAAAAGCCCTTGCTACGTCACAATCGCTATTTCGCGTGTTTTTGCCCCAAACAAACCTAAGTGAAAATCTGCTTGCAAATCTAGCGAGAATTGAGCGGCAGTCAGTCTAGTCCACCACTACAATATCTTAAATTATTCAGAACGACTTCAACTTCCTCTAATCATACAACGGTATCTATAAGCCACAAAGTTGTTTAAAAGAAAAAGTTACCGAAAAAAAATATTGGCATTTGCGAAAGGTTTGGATTGTTAGTTTTTTGTTGTTGTGTCGACAAGCTGTGTTTGCACTATTCACGATAAAATATTCCCGCGCGGTCGTTTGTTAAGATCAGCTTTTTAAAATAATTTTTTTGTGTCCTTTGATTGCCGTCACCATTTTCATACTCTCAACAAAGTCGCAGACGGAAAAATTTTGTAAATGAAAAAAGAACCTTTTCTCAACAGTTCATTACAAACGTTTTCGCGCACACGGTTCCTATTTAAGTTAAAATTTAATGCCTTTCAAAGTAGTCCTAAACTTCCATATTACGAACAGGTTTTGATATCTTCTTGCCATGCTTTCGCAAAGAATGATTTGATGAAGGAGATAGCATCATCACAAGCTCCATGAAAATGAATGAAATCTAATCAATCAGTTCAGCTTAGCTGCTTTACAGCAAATTAACATTTTTTCTACGATCACATTTCTACCTACAAGTGTCTTTATATCTATCTTACTATAAAATTTTGCTTCAATACCTACGTTATATAGAGTACTCGTAACGCTTTCTGCTTCTTATACCAGTAGAAGTTTCTTTACAGCACAATCTCCGAGAAATAAATACTAGGTAGCTTCTTGGTAGTAGATGACATTTGGCATCTACTGCCACTTGGCATCTTCTTGGTTAACGAAATATCAATTTATTGGAATGATCCTAAGAAAGGCGAAATTTATACCATACTAAGCTAATCAATAATTCGCTACCGAAATACGACGGAGCGTTATTCGATTGAATTCTTAAAAAAAAATGGATGGTCAGGAAGATAAACATCCCGTGGAGCCAATGAGAGCGTGGGAAAACATGAGTGGTCAAAAAATGCAATCAGCGATTGGTTTTAATCTATCATGCGATTGGTCGGGAATATGGCGCAAATTTTCTAAACTAATCCCAGGCGTAAAGCATGGTGATGTAACGCCAACTTCATCTTTGAAAGATAATCTACTAGCAGCATACTGTATCTTCTTGATTCAAAGGCGGAGATCCAAATTAGACTTGTTATAATAAACACTTTTATCATGTAATACAAGGACTTTCAGCCCTAAGAAAAGCCGTAACAAAACACGTGAAAAAATACGATATTTTTTCACCATCAGCTGCTGACAAGTCACTCGCCTTTCGCCGGGGCCACTCGGTCAGGTTAATGAATGAACGGCGTAGCCTTCACCATTCTCAATCCAAGGTCATTTGTCGGAATTTTGTCGAATTATGGCTGCTAAAAAACTGAAAAATCCGTATCGCTTACAGACAATGACGCTCAAACTTTCCTGAAAGGGGAAGAAAACCGAAATACGGAAAGAAAAACCGCAAGTTACGTATTCAGTGTCTTTGGTAATGGTATTTCACGCGGCTGAGAACGAAAATCGGCAACTGAAAGATTTGCCACAGGCCTATACAGAAAATGTATCTGTGCTATTGGTGGGAATATGGTGGCGAGAAAACAAGAATAAATTAGTTGAATGAAAAGCTCTCATTGAAACCGTGGAGATTAAGAGTGCCGATTTGAAATACAAATTTTTGTTCTAGTGTTATGGGGCTTTCCGAACTGCCTAGACGGAGGGAAAGGTCGCAAACTACAATATGCTGCTTAAAATGATTTGGGAGATTATAGTGTCTAGCGACTTGTTTGGATGCGTCCTTTTCACTCTTCTTTGTCGCGAAGGTGTTCTCGGAATTGGTCACCTAGTCGTCTTCCTGTTTCACCGATGTATAACTTTTTGCAATAAGTGCAAGTTATGCAATAGAGGACATTGTCACACGTGAAGTGATCAGTGATCTTAATGGATCTCTTGGGTACCGACATTTTCTTCTGTTTTGAAGGAAAGGACAAGTTTTGCATCGTGAGCGAGCGCATCTGAAAGTTCCAGGTTGGTCATTGGTTTTAAATCTTGAACTTTTGACCAAAAATTTGTCATGTTTTGTTACGTTAGAACGAAATTAGTAGAGGTTGCATAAAGATAGTACCGGTCTCTGAACCGTTTTGAAGTAAATTAAAGTTTTTAACATTTGTAACGTTGCTCGACAGTATCTTCCACTATCGTTGTTGCCGCAGATACGCAGCTGCACAAAAATTCATCATCATGATAAGTCTGTATATGTTCACAAGTCAATTTTGAGATAAACTCACCAGTCCTGAACGGCGTAAAACACTGAGGAACAACTCATGTTGACAAAACTTTCACCCAGAAACTGCTTTAATAACAATGCAAAACAAACCTGAGAATTTGTTCGAACTCGAGCATGGCATTCTACGACTTGAGATACATATTTATTCTTGTGTTTTCAAGATCTACAAAGAATGATTTTGGAGAACGCCTTAGCAAAGAAACTGTTCATTGTTCCATAACACAAAGGATGTAAGGCGCTGGGAAGGCAAATCAAAATAAAATTATAATCAATAAAGAGTCGATGATATCTAAATTGATACGCAGTGATGTTACAAACCCTTTCCCACACATAATGGGCTTGATACGGAAAATAGCACGTAACAAAAATAATGATAACAATAAAAATCATCTTAAGTAAATCTTTCTCCGGGTCTGTGTTTTCGGGTTTACTGTCTCTTCGGTTATTCTGATCGAGCAGAACACTCCTTCTTTTCTCCATTCTCGTACCATCTCTTAACTCTTGGAGCTCAGTTTCATCAACACGAGAGGGTACAACATTCAAATCCCGATTTAGCCTTTCAATCTGTGCAATTCGCCTCCTTAAGTTCCACGCCACTGCTCCGCAAGATGCCAGCATTATCACATAAGGTAAAGCGTAGTTCAGGATGAATCTGATAGCTACATAGGACCTATTGTTTACGACAGGCAGCTCCTCACAGTTACCATTTCTAAACCTGAGACCAAAGAAATAGGGGCAGGCGATTGCAAATGACATCAGCCACAGCCCAGATATGGTCAGAATTGTAATTGTCTTTACTGATGATGGTGTGCGTGGAAGAGGGTTTACAATGAATCTGTAACGATAAAAAGCGATGGCAGCCAGTGAGTAGATCACAACGAGAAGAACAATTACTTGCAACGGATTCAAAATGCATGCGGCCTCTTGAAGAACGACGTCAGTTGGACTCGGTTGCCAGCTCACAAACATGACGGCCAAACAAACGCTGCTTAGAATTTCTGCGAAGGCCATGTTAGCGACGAGATGGTAGGGCAGAGGCTTGCGGGAAGGTATGGTACACACAGCATAACAAACCATCGAGTTGCCGATTAAACTGGCCGAGATGATCACGGAGAAGAGGGTTAAACGGAAAATGTACAGAGCTTTTGGTTCTTCATATTGTTCAATTGCGCTCACGGTGGAGGTATTGATTCCATTTATGGTAGTGTTGGTAAATAACGACATTTCCGTGTTCCTGTGATAAGTAACTCCTAAGGGGCTGAAAACGAGAATCTTCTATCACAGGTGACCTGTGTTACTGCTACTAGGAAGAGATATATAAACTTACCTTTAAGAATCAATCAAACGTTTTTTGTGCCATTGGATGTCGACAGTTAGATTTTGGGGATTTCTGAAATTCCACATTTATGGCGAATTTACGAAAGTTATTAAAAATTTATAGCATTTCAAAACTTCCAGAGCCGCGACGAATTGTCTTTCAGTCATTCTTTACCCATCCTCAAGTGTTTCTAAGAACTTAAAATATCAGGAACAATGAGCTAATGCATCGAAGACGAATAATGGCCTTGAGAGCAATTATTTACTTAAGTTAGCAAGTACTCGTTTTTTTTTTATCATAGAAGAATAATCCTTCGGATGGATAAATATAAATTTTCAAAACTGTCAGCTGAAGGAATTAATGAGCCGACACAACGGAGTTTTTGTTTGCATAATTTAAAGGTAGTTTTTTAATTCGTCAGGGGCAAAGATCGTTGATTGCCCTTTCCCTTTAAGATTATATCGACCCTTTTAAAGCTTGAATTTCATTTGCTTCCAAAGTAGAATTTTTGTCAGATGATTTAGTTCTTTTTGGACTCTCAAGAACAACAAACTTTGGGAATGAATACCTAGGTGATCACATATCCATAGAAACTTCATTTTGTTATCACTCTGCGAGTGTAAAAACTTATAACTAGGGAATGTGAAGACAGCTTAGGAAGGACGCACATTTCTCCGCTCGCGGGGAAGATTTGAGAAGATTAATGACAGGAAGCCTTAGTGAAAAAAGCTGCGCGATTAATTTGAATTTCTAAATTACGTTCTCGTCGCAGATGGATCCTTTTTAGCGTAATATAATTGTTCTTCTTTCACTGGTTTTATCAACTGAGTTGATAATGTAACTTGACCACTGTAGAAATGTTCTAAAGCTGAAGTTTCGAGCGTCAGTCCTTTGTCAGTGCGAATCGATAGTGGACAATTTACAAT
The DNA here is from genome assembly GCF_964200805.1 of Pocillopora damicornis. Lineage (NCBI taxonomy): Eukaryota > Metazoa > Cnidaria > Anthozoa > Scleractinia > Pocilloporidae > Pocillopora > Pocillopora damicornis. Next base: position 30,202,019 of record NC_142673.1, read on the forward strand.
TTAATTTTCTCTACAGAGGCCAATTTACATTATAAGGACATTTGATAATGCCAAAATGCCTTGTATTACCCTTTTACCAACGCAACATCACAGTTTCTTTAGAAAGTTACGCTCTTTATTACTCTTTACAGGGACATATTTCAATAAGAAAGTCTTGTTTCAAATTCATACTTTGATCAATACTTGGATGGATGATCCGGAAACCAGTTCTCCCGTACGCAGAGCTTATTGCGCTAGGGTGGCAGCTGGCCTCGTACACGAAAATGGACCAGCGCTTCTAGCGCCAGTCTCCAACAGAACAAAGCCACGCGGGACTAAAAAATGACTCATTTCCTTACACAAAACTAGCTTTAAGAAGCAGATATTTCGTGGGTCAGATGGAGATTGATATTTTACACTGCCTGTGGTACAGATAAGCTCCTTTGATGAACAGATGGTGAGCATCATAAATAAAATGCATTTATAACAAAATTATAGTTTTAATCAAATATCCTACGTTTCATCAAGCGCATGCTACAAATTTTCGAAAGTGAAATTTATTTTTTCTGCACAAAATAATATATCAATTTAAAGACGACCCACCTGGTCCGAGTGTTTTCCTAGTTTTTTTTCTTTTATCATTATTTTTATTTATGATTACGTGGCATACCAAGTATGGGCGTGGTTCGAAACATATTATGGGAAGGTGGATCGAACGAGCACGACGAACTTTGATGCCCAATGCAGTCCAGGAACAGAAATGAAGAGCTTTTTATGGCTCACTCAGAAACATATTGGCACTTAAGTTTTTTCCTCCTCCCCCTGTCCCTTCCGTTTGTCACGATTGAATCATGAATTAAAATATTCCATTCCCTGAAAGACTACGCTGCGTTTGCCAAGTCCGCCTTTGGAAATATATAGATGGACCGGCTTCACAAAACTGTCGGGAAGTAGTGAAAAATTGCGTGGGTCCTATGTGGCAATTTGCCGCTTAGCTGGCAAAATCTTGTCTGCGTAAAATTATCGGCTCAATACCGTACCAAGCTCATGGAAACAAGCAGCTGTTTTTTGCCGAAGAAAATTGTTTATATGCTAGTTATTCTCCTTCATTCACAATTGATTGATTTAATTTTTTCTCTTAAGGAACATTTTTATCACCATTATACTATTAAATGCAGCGTTTGTTTCCATTGAAGAAAAAACAGTTTAATAAACAGACGAAAACTGTTTACCGAACAAAAACCGTTCAGAAAACTTTTTTTTTCTCGTAGGTAAAAGGATGAATTATTTAACATAAATATTTTTTATGAAAGTAAAATTTTACTGGATGGTTAGTTTCAAAATCTACGTTCTATTTTATAAATTGATTTCATCATAGTACTTCCCCGTTAGTGGAGTGACAGGCTGACATTGAAAATGATTCCTACGTGCCAGTTTTTATATGAAGTGAAAAAGTAGGTTGAAGAAAACTTGTAATTAAAAATATATAATTTAAGTCCTTATTTGTACTTTCCGAGTCGTCATTGTCCATTATATATGATCTGCATTTGCATGTCGCGTTATTTGCGTCTAGAACTGACCATGTGGCCGCCGCTAGTGTCAAGAAGCTTCGATCATTTAAAATTGAGTGATTTTTCGTTATCCCAGAAGCATTGCAGTCAGCTTTTCTACACAAACAGCGGATTGGTTTTATTTCAATAAGATATTGCGAACCAAAAGGTTGTGCAATTGTACATTTGGGAAAGATACTGAGATAATCCAGTACCCAAAAGAACGATGTGCATATTTATAAGAGCACAAATATTGGTGACGTTGAGTACTTCTGTTTATTAAAAGTTCACAGCCTTAGACAGCTTTCTCGAGCTAAGCGCATTTAGTTCTCGTTAGTATGGCGTACAGCTCTATTGATCAACCCATTTAGCTACAGCTTATAAGTCCTATTTCCCGTGTGTAAAATACTCACTTTCATCTCCAACGATATCTTAATACGTAAGTATTCTGTGCTACAACTAATTACTAGTTTAATGCACAAACAGCTAAATGGAATACAGGTGGAAGAGTGAATGAGCTATTTCTTATTCCAGTGTTAATATATATGATAATTATTTCCCTTTAGGTTTATGCAGACGCTTCCATGGTTTTTTCCGCTATTAGTAGCGGAGATCTTTGCCCGGAATTTTAAATGGACAACTAGGATTGAAAGGGTGTAAGCGACGTGGTGAAGAAAAAAACTTCGCCGATGGAGACAAGTTTAAAGCTTCCAGGATGCTTTAAGAGAATCTAAAAGACGGCGGACGTGGTCCGAATGCACAAGATAATTGACGTTTTGTCGCGGCAGTAATTGAAATTATTCAATGAAAAGTTCGGGCCTTTAATTGTAGTTTCCATAAACAATGGTTCAAATAACCGTTGGTGGTAGGAAATAAATATAATATCATGTCTTAAAGACTTGTTTGGACTTCAATTCTTACTCACAAAATAAATTGTCATCTTTTTGCTGCGTAAAACTCGGCCCTTTTCATTAATTTATATCCTGACAGCTTTAGAGCTTAAATGTAATTGCATTTCCCAAACAGTGTTTTATGCAGGTGATAATTGTCCGTTGGGCGTTAATATTTCAGTTGAGCTTTGTTCGTCAGTAGGTGACTGTCACAACGAAAGGTTGAAGCTTAAGTGTAAGCACTCAGCGAATCTGCAGGAGTGAACGACAGGTAGTTTAATACAAGATAGTTTATTTTAGCTTATTCTCCCTTAAACTGACCTTGTACGTTTGGTTCTGCCGCATTTTTCCTCTCTTGAAATTTGCGGCAGAAAGGAATTTCGGTCGCAAGCTGATTCCATGACCAACTTGTAAATACATGTCACGAGAAGTGCAGAATGATGTATGTTTTCCTTTAAGTTATGATGTGGCGATCCTTTTGTAGTTTTGTAGTTCACAGTATTCTCTTTTATTTTCGGTCTGTGATTGGCTAGAAATTAAATATGGATATCCCCAGCACTGAAATGGGTTCTTCGCGTACGCTTCAAAATTTACCAGTTGTGCAGCTACAAACCCACCAAAACAGGAGAAAATCGCCACGCGCTGGATAGTGCTTTTACGGCAAAGGTTATTAACGTACTTCTTTGTAATAATAACATTCAAAGTGGCAAATTTAGGACGATTTTTTTTAGCCTCAATGACAAACGCGTACGATGTACAAAAAAGCCTAACCATAAGTAAGTTTGGAAGGACTTAAAAAACTCCCGACAACAAGGAAAAACAACAACACCAACGAAGATAAAGATGCAAGTTACGATTTTTTAAGATACTTTTTATTGTGCTACTGAGTGATTTCTTCCAACTTTTGGCGAACATGTTGATGCTCATGTTCAGATTGTAGATCTTTTAAAACGCTTTGCACTTTAACTTCGACAGTCCAGCTGCTGTTTTCTTGCACTTTTTCACGCACTCAAACAAAACTTGATTACGGAGGAAATAGTTTTGGTAATTCTGGCAAATTTCCACTCAGCAATTCATCACAGAAAAAGAGTAAGTCTGATTCAGTTTCTGGACACTATTATGAAAAAGAACTTGGTGAAAACAAGGCAAGTATACTCGTTTCTATTCATCGAACGACCAAATTTACCATCTTTTGCTTCGACATCTGAACAACTTCCCAGAAACATACACACTGAATGCTGCATTTAGTTGCTACTTGGGCCTCAAGCTCATTATCAAGATATTTGTGAATTCTTTCCTTTCAGACTGGCTCTTTTTCGACATGAAACGCTGCTAAATTATCTCCCAAATACCGCGCAATTAATCGAGATGTTGTTGCCATGAAGGCATTTAGCAAAAAGTAATTGAAATTTTAATGAGGTACCAGCAGACTGTGCGCAAAACTATGAACAGCATAGGGAAATATTTTATGATGTTTGCAGCTGAAAATACAATTAGTGTTAAATGGAGATAATTTAAAAATTTTTACGAGGCTTACAATTACCTGCACTAGTTATCTTGAGTTTTACATTACAAAGGGATTCGATTGTGCGGAGAAACGCGTTCCAACTTGTTACTCTATCAAAGCCGAGAAGCGCGCATAAAAAAATGATTAACGAAGCTGCTTGTTACCTTTGTAAGTCACACATGTTACTTTACCTGGTTCAGTTCCTCTACAACTTGCGGAAAGAACTTGAACCCTCTTAAAGTTACAAAAGGACTTTTTTTAGATGTATTCAAGGATCTTTCATCAAAATAAATGAGGGCTCTTAATTTAATGAACGATTGTTAAAAATTCTACACAGTCTTTGAAGGAAGACTAAAACACATATTCATCCGTGCACAAACTGGAGTAAATGGAAAAGAAAGGCAGTTTTAATTTATTGATATCGAGAAACAGATTAAGTCGCTAAATTAAATGGGTTCCCATGAAATGAAGGACTAGTGTTAATGTTTATCCTCGTGGTAGCTAAAATAGTTCCTTTTGCCTCAATAAACTTTGAAGTGGCACGAAAGCTTACTAAAGTCTTAAATATTCTGATCTAACAGTGTAATTTAAATTAAGTCTAAAATATTCTGATTTGACAGTATAATTTAAACCTTTTAAGGTGTCAACTGAAGAAGACCAAAAGATGCTGATCAGTAACTTCACAAACAACACAAACTCAACCGAGCCCTCCACGGTGGGATCTGTTTCCTTGATAGAACAGTATAAAGAAACAGAAGCCCTTTACATTTTCCGTTTAACACTCTTCTCCGTGATCATCTCGGCCAGTATAATCGGCAACTCGATGGTTTGTTATGCTGTGTGTACCATACCTTCCCGCAAGCCTCTGTCGTACCATCTCGTCGCTAACATGGCCTTCGCAGAAATTCTAAGCAGTGTTTGTTTGGCTGTTATGTTTGCGAGCTGGCAGAATCCAACTGACGTCGTTCTTCAAGAGGCCGCATGCATTTTGAATCCGTTGCAAGTAGTTGCTCTTCTCGTTGTGATCTACTCACTGGCTGCCATCGCTTTTTATCGTTACAGATTCATTGTAAACCCTCTTCCACGCGGACCGTCCGTTAAGAAGATTACAATTCTGACCATATCTGGGTTGTGGTTGATGTCATTTGCAATCGCCTGCCCCTTTTTCTTCGGTCTCAGATTTAGAAATGGTGTATGCATCGAGCTGCCTGTCACAAACAATGAGTACTATGCAATAATTAGATTCATCCTGAATTACGATTTACCTTATGTGATAATGCTGGCATCCTACGGAGCAGTGGCGTGGAACTTGAAGATGCGAATTGTACGGATTAACGAAAGAAATCGGACCTCGACTGCCGAATCGTCTTGTGTTGTCCAAATCGAAGATCAAACGGAGCTACAAGATTTGGGAGAGGACACGAGAATGAAGGAACGAAAGAGTGTCGTGCTCGATCAGAATAACCGAAGAGACAGCAAACCCGAAAACACAGACCCGGAGAAAGATTTACTTAAGATGATTTTTGTGCTTATTATCATTTATGTTGTTTGTTATTTTCCTTATCAAGCCCATTATGTGTGGGAAAGGGTTCGTAACATCACTGCGTATCAATTTAGATATCATCAACTCCTTATTGATTATAATTTTATTTTGATTTGCCTTCCCAGCGCCTTACATCCTTTGTGTTATGGAACAATGAACAGTTTCTTTGCTAAGGCCTTCTCCAAAATCATTCTTTGTAGATCTTATGAATAACGTGTATCTCAATTCGTAAGCGGAACTTTGGATAAACCTTTACCAAGCTGCGAATCATTTACGTCGTTTGTTATTTTCCTTATCAAGCCCACTATGTGTGGGAAAGGGTTTGTAACATCACTGCGTATCAATTTAGATATCATCGACTCCTTATTTATCATTATTTTATTTTGATTTGCCTTCCCAGTGCCTTACGTCCTTTGTGTAATGGAACAATGAAAAGTTTCTTTGCTGAGGCGTTCTCCAAAATTATTCTTTGTAGATCTGAAAAACACAATAATGAATATCTTTCTTAAGTCGTAAAGCGCCTTGTTCAAGTTCGAGCAAACTCTTAGCTTCGTTTTGCCTTGTTATTAGAGCAGTTTCAGGATGGAAGTTTTGACAACTGAGTAGTTCCTCAGTGTTTTATGCCGTTCAGGAATGGTGAGTTTATCTCAAAATTGACTTGTTAACTAGGCCATTATTTCGTATACAGACTTATCATCTTGTGCAGTCTGTGTATCTGCGGCGACAACGTTAATAGAAGATACTTTTGAGCAACTTTACAAATGTAAGTGATATGACAAAAGAAGAATGCTTACTTGTTGAGAAGAAATTAAACTTGACTGGGCCCCTTTAAGTGCATGATAAAATATTATCTTTTTGTTGCTGACGACGAATTCCCTTTCATTTGCGGCATCCAATAAATTTAAAATTACAATAAGTTGGCGAAACTGCTGCTATTTAGAGCATGCGCACGTGTTATGAAATATTTTCAATGACGAGATTTCTTTTGTCGACTGACAAACGGTTTTCATGAAACTTTGGAAGGCTGATGGGCCATTTATTCCCAAATTGTCAGTTGTTTTCACTGTTGGCTTGTTGTTTGCGGTTTTTTGACATGTTGTTTGTAAATAACAGGCACGTCACCAACTTGTCTCTGTTCACTAATCATGCGAACCATGAGCAATTTTCGATGGAGATTTGAAAACAATTCAGCACTGCATTGGTTATTCTTCAATGCGCTTTATGATTGATTTAGAGAACTCGCGCCATGGTCTTTATGCAGACTCTAAAATTGAAACCAATTGCGATTTCATTCAATCCACTTTCCGCCTTTGAGGTCGTTGACTACTTGTGATGTCAACGTTTTATCTGCTTGGCCGATGTTATCAGTTTGGTTTTGGTTATACAAAACTCAATCGAACAGCTCTCCAATTACGAAGTATAGCAGACATTAATTTACGTTATATTATAATAAAGTTTGGATATGACGTGCGCTTTCATTGGTTGATAGAGCGTGCTGAATCAGAGTACAAAACACGGAGCTGAGATAAAGCTGTCACACCATCTGCCAACTTTTACTATGTCCGACCATTTTTAGGACTTCTCTATCGCTTTTTTTCGTCAATTAAAAGTGAAATTTCAGAGCAGGCGAGCCGGCAAGTAGCATCAGACGAACCAAAGAAAGGTCTGTAATCCTCAAGTTATACAACATGATAAATTTTGTATAATGATACATGATAAATTGGAGATAATCTTTAAGTTGGCTGTTTCCACTTATTTACTCTGACTAAGAATGAAATGATTTCTATAAAAGAGGACGACGATTGTTTCGTAGGGGGAGGGGGGGAGAGGGAGACTGAAAATAAGAAACTCGAATATAACTTCATGGAATCAAAGATAAACTAAAATAGCAAAATAAAATAATAAATAAAATAATTGATCGGGAAATTGTTTTTGTGGGACTGCAGAAGAAGCCAAATTCCACTTAGGACAAAAGTATTTGAAGCCAGAATTGTTATGAAGTACGAAATTAAAAATATAATTTTGTTACATGCGAACATGCAGACAAAAGTGTAATTATTGAGAAGGAAGCACGATGTTTAATAGGACTGAGCTAAAGGGTAAAAAATTATCAGTTTATAATATCTTGCTGAAGGGTGAATAAATATGTAGTGCAAGTGTAATTTTAGAAAAGTCATCATCATCTTGGGAATTTTTTTTATTTTTTGCTTTTTTGTTAGAAATGTTTACAGTGATAATTTAAATAGTGCTGTAATGAATAAAAAAAATAAAAATGAATTAATTTGATGACTTGCACATTTCATCGTAACATTTCATGTTAAAGTCCTCAGGATCCATTTTTCGGTATATTAACATAAAAGAACATCTCTGGTTTAACCCGAACCCTTAGCTTGAATCTCTCGAGATTTGCTGCGTATCCTTAGTAGTGTGACTAAAAAACAAGCAAATATTCCATGACTAATGTGAGCCTTAATTTTGTCTTAGAGTTATCCAAAGTGATTTGGCGCTCTTTAGTACGCTTCTACTGAGTTGAATACGTGAAAATCGCAAAAATGTAAGTTATGGTCGAAAAATGGAAACTTTCATATTTAGCCCAGATTCCCAAAATTACTTCTGTGTTTTAGAAAATTCACGAAAACTGGAATGAGCACCGGGAGGCGGTGCCCTGGTTAGAAGCAAATGAAACTTGCTCATGAAAAGGGCAAAAAAAAAAAGAAAAGAAGCTAGTATCAATTTAACAAATTCTTATAGGAGGGATCGAGTTATGGTTTAAGTTTAAAACTAAACCATTTTATTTCAATTTGAGCGGACGGCACATTTTTGAAAACCCTAAGCAATATTTCAATATCCGAATATCTTGTTTCGTGGTAAATTCTCATTTAACAATGTCTTCATGCGGTATAACACAGAATTTGACCAGGCTAAGTTCGTGATAAGAGGAATTATTATACCCTAGACTTACTACGTATAATCTGATTGGTCGAGAGCATATATAAATTTACAATAGCGTGTGACACAGTGTGAAGCTGACATGATAAATACAATATCTGCAGGGGATATGACACTCAGCGGATATTGCGTTCAAAGTCTGCTTCGTTTTCAAGCCTTCAGTCCGTGTTAAATTTTCAAACTTTTGCAGACTCGGAGAGAAGTGTCGTCTTTTGCAGATTACTATTAATGAAAAAATGTAGGATGAAACACTTACTGAATTTGGTTTTCGTATGATATCATAAATTATCAAACCTCGTGTCTGCGTTATCAACATTAGTCTTCGACTTCGGCAAATAATTCAGACCTCAGTACGGATGATTCATAAGATCATGCTCAACATCATACCATTATTCCTTCTTTGAATCCATCAAATATTTTTGCTCGCGTGCGACTGGTCTAAAAGTATTACGTTACTGAATATTTCCACAGCTAAAGCTGGAGAACATCCAAAGCACATTTCTGTTAGTTCATAAAATCCTATTAGAGAACACGGAAAAGTAAACCTCCCACGCAACAAACGGTAAGCTATTCGCAAACATTTTTTCACGCGCGTTACAAAATGTTTGAAGGATACTTAACACAATAGCCTCCATTTTGCACTAAAATATCATCGTATGTGTGTCCTTGGGCATAATCTGTTCCTCGAATCTCTCGTTTCTCAAAGAATTTCACTCTCGAAAAACTGTATCCATACATATTTTTGCACCAAGTAAAGGCTATTGTTGATATCCTCTACTTGAGGCGTCTGTTTTTCTTCGCATATTCGAACACATTTAAGTTTTCAGAAAGTTCTAGAATAAAAGTGAGCTTCATTGTGGACTTGAAGGAGGATAATTCAAACATGAATACCTGTGGGCCAACAGTTCTTTGCCGAATACGAGACGAGCAGCGAGCTGATGTAAGTGTTGATGCATCACACTCTAGAGTTTGTAACACAAGACTAAACGTAGTACCGTCATGAAAAATTTGTATTGTTCTCGAATAATAGACATTAATACAACGTATAGTCGGACCCGGCTGTGTTTAAGGGGCACCATATTGGTCAAAGTTCCGAAATTTGTTTCGAAATTTTTTCTCCTCAAGTATTTTAATTTTTACCTCTTTATGCGCCACCGTTATTAAGCGGTCGTGGTCACCCTTGACTGAGTCCCAACTGCTTGTTTGTATTGTTTCCACCTGCATTGTGCGACCACTTAAAGTGAAAACACCAAAAAAAAAAAAAAAAAATCAATAATAATCTCTCAAGTCAAATTTTCCATGTTTATCTCCCGAACAAATGTTAGCACTTTGAGTTCAAATGTCTTTCTTGCTTGGACTGTTAGGACAAAAAGATGTTTTTTGTTTTTTCATCGCGTTTGGCCCCTATTCTGTGAAGCTGTATTAAGCGGTTAACCTTTATTAAGCAGCCACCCCTCCATTCCCCGTGGGTAACCCGTCAATACAGGGTTCGATTGTCAATGATGTCCATTTGACGAGAGTCAGTTTCGCATTTGATCCAGGCAGATCAATGTAACAAAGAGAAATGACTAAATACTCCTTAACATGGTCACAGCTTTGATCATAATGTTTTTTCAATGCAGTTTTGAGTATGCGATTGACGACTCTATGATAAACGGATTAAGCTAAGGATAAGTTGTCAGCCAGAGCTGTCAAGTCCAAAACCAACCTTTCAAACGGCTGAAACTCTATGCATACGCTCAGTTATTACTTCTGAAACTGTGCTTGTCAACATGTAGAGCCTCAAGCCTCTAGTAAACAGATCCAACTGAGGAAAAGTTGTCAGCAAAAGCAGTTGAGTGAAAAATCAAACTTTCTAAATGTTATCCGTAATGACGGCTAAGGAGCTAGGTAGACATTGAGTTATAATTTCTTATGCCATACTACTAAATATGTACAACAGACAGAATATTTAGTTCTTATCAATGTGATTTTAAGTTCTATGTAATCTTAAGTTTTATAATATCCTTAGTATCTTCCTATTTTAGTATAATAAATGTCTGTAATCAGAATTACTGCAATTCAGTTTGATAGGGCCATAATGGAGAATACAGTCTTGACTGTAATTGCGCACCCTTTTGAAATCAAGATTTACTTACTTATTTACTTACTTACTTACTACGACTTCCTTAAAGGAAGTTACAAAGACTGGAAACTCATGGATTACTTTATTTTCTGTAAATTTAGGAACAAAGATAAGCGGATAAAAGATTGAGTATCATTGAGGCTTGGTTCAAATATACCTTTAGTCTGATTTTCTTTTTAGAAGGACCTCCGGTTGCCTATCATATTCTCTGACAGTTCCACGGGTTTAGGAGGTTATGTTTTGATAAGCAGTTAGAAGGTTCTTGCGTCATCTTTATGTGATTGAATATGCGTTGTTTTGGAAGATCACAGTTTACAATAATCACAGGTAAAATAGGATTGATGTGATGACATTTAAATCCTGTTTTTTTTCAGTTTCAGTTTTCACTTACAAGCCAAGAAACTGATTAACAATCAGACGTCTGACAACCGAACGTTTTTCCCTTTTCGTTTAAGCAAGATTCTCCGCGGCTGACAGCGCTGAGTTGTCCCGCCTCATGCGTTGTAGCGGCGCTTCATAGTTCGGACTACTTGAGACCAGGGTTTAAGAAAATTGAAAGATTGATGTGCCATTGAGCATCTGCCAGATGTTCTCTCAGTCAGTACATACGAAAAATTCGCTTGATTCAATTGCAAATTTTCATTCAAGTTCTAACATGAACTACTTAGACTTTAATTCTACATACAACTCTTGAGTTTTCAATAAAGAGATGGTATCTATTTTTTATCATCGGTTTCTTTCGATAGAAAAGACAGAAATTAGATCAAGCTGATCAAACCTCGCAAATAACCGTCAGGTATGAAATTGTGCAGTTCAATTTTGATCAAATGTGCAGTAGAGGTTCCTAGCGTACGCGCGCGGTAACAAAAGAACATTAGTGTTAGCTATGAGTGAACAGTGTGGGTGACGAGAAGAAAGTTCGAGGTGCTTCTCTTATTTTTTAACAGGCTGACGTCTTAGCTTGTGCTCTCATCAAACTATCAAATGTTTGGTTCAAAAGCAGTTTCATATTTTCTGATCTGAGTTGTCTCTGCAGTATAAATCTCTGTTTACTTTTAAAAAAATTCATATGCTGATTGAGAAGTAAATTGTTATTTGCAAACCTGTCCGAAGTGAATTTTGCTAAAAGCTGTAGCTACGATATCTCGCGTGAGTTTTTTCCCCATACAAAACTAAATGAAAAGCTGTAGGCAGATTCTAGTGATAACTGAAGTGAGTTTTATCTCTGTCTATCGGTAGGATATCTTCAATAATTTACCTCGATAACTTACTCTTATAATACGATGGCATACTTAAACCCCATAGAATGTTTACAAGTTTATTTAAAGCCCACCAACGTACTTCGTGAATCTCTGGCAGTTGATGAGTATGCAATGATTATGGCTCTGTACCAGCTGGGTTTTTAATATACCAAGTACACTCGCGCCGTTCTTTGTTCTCGGAGCGATCTTTGACGAGACCGGCATTTATAATTTATCACTGATTCGTCATTCATTTGCCATTCACGGTCTGAAAATTTGGTGTCATTTGTGTCAGTCAATACTCAACAAAGAATTCATCGGGGAAAATGTTTAAAAGCCTTTAAAAGTGTAATTCTAGTTATTATCATCAGCTAATGTATATCGAGATACAAGATACGAGAGCTGCATTGATAACTTAAATTATAATTAAAATCAATACAATTCGTCATTCATATATTGACAGGTTTAAAATTTGAAGCTATTCGTGACGTTGAATATATATCAACAAAACAGTCGGGAGGAAGACGGCGGAAAAGTCTTTGTGAAAACGGCTTCGCACTACAGTATCTGTTGTCTGCTTATCTCTCTCACAGAAAAGGTGTTAACAGAGAGGACAAGACCAACGACAAGAGCGGGAGGACGACAAAAAACATGGAGTTTATCAACAATTCGTACATCGCAAACTCAACAGAGCCCTCCACGGTGGGATCTGTTTCCCGGATAGACCAGTATGAAGAACCAAAAGCCCTTTACATTTTCCGTTTAACCCTCTTCTCCGTGATCATCTCGGCCAGTGTGATCGGCAACTCGATGGTTTGTTATGCTGTGTGTACCATACCTTCCCGCAAGCCTCTGTCCTACCATCTCGCCGCTAACGTGGTCTTCGCAGAAATTCTAAGCAGTGTTTGTTTGGCTGTTATGTTTGCGAGCGGGCAGAATCCAACTGACGTCGTTCTTCAAGAGGCCGCATGCATTTTGAATCCGTTGCAAGTAGTTGCTCTTCTCGTTGTGATCTACTCACTGGCTGCCATCGCTTTTTATCGTTACAGATTCATTGTAAACCCTTTTCCACGCGGACCGTCCGTTAAGAAGATTACAATTCTGACCATATCTGGGTTGTGGCTGATGTCATTTGCAATCGCCTGCCCCTTTTTCTTCGGTCTCAGATTTAGAAATGGTGTATGCATCGAGCTGCCTGTCACAAACAATGAGTACTATGCAATAATTAGATTCATCCTGAACTACGCTTTACCTTATGTGATAATGCTGGCATCCTACGGAGCAGTGGCGTGGAACTTGAAGATGCGAATTGTACGGATTAACGAAAGAAATCGGACCTCGACTGCCGAATCGTCTTGTGTTGTCGAAGATCAAATGGATCTACAAGATTTGGGAGAGGACACAAGAATGAAGGAACGAAAGAGTGTCGTGCTCGATCAGAATAACCGAAGAGACAGCAAACCCGAAAACACAGACCCAGAGAAAGATTTACTTAAGATGATTTTTATGCTTATCATTATTTTTGTTGCCTGCTATTTTCCGTATCAAGCCCATTATGTTTGGGAAAGAGTTTGCAACATCACTGCGTATCAATTTAGATATCATCAACTATTTATTGATTATAACTTTATTTTGATTTGCCTTCCCAGCGCCTTACATCCTTTGTGTTATGGAACAATGAACAGTTTCTTTGCTAAGGCGTTCTCCAAAATCATTCTTTGTAGACCTTATGACTAATGTGTACCTCAAGTCGCAAGTGGAACTTTGGATAAACCTTTACCAAGCTGTGAAACTGACTCATTTTTGAATCGAACTCAATAAAAGTTCTACGCTCCCAGTGTGGCAGCTGTAAATGTCTGGCAGCCATCTTGGACACGAAAGGAATGTCCTCCAGTCGAGAGTTCCAGAGTTTAAATACCGCAAAAGATTGTTCGCGAAAAACTGTTTGCTTTCGAACAACTTTGAAAAAAAATACCCATTATAACGATGCAAGCGTGGTAGAGGTTGATATGTAAGAGTATGTTTATTTTAAAAATACAATTCACGTCAGTGAGAGCACTCGTATCAATAGTCTCCTTAGTCTAAATCACAGGAACACTGTAAAACGGATACCTTCAGTAACGTATTGAAAATTGAGTTATGCTGGGGATCGTTTTCAGCAAGATCAGATTGAAGCAAACCAGCCTTTCAATTTGTCGTCGAAAATAACGACTTCCTGCCGCCACGTGCATTTTGTATAAAAACTCTTGAGAATCACATATCGGTGATTTTGCTTGGAAAATTACTTAGACTAGAAGCTCATAGATTATTTTCTGATCATTCAGTTCCTTGAGCAAAATTTGCCAGATGATATATAGTTTAAACCATTGTATATAGAAATATATGTGCTTCTGGTGGTTTAATGAGACGAAGCTGATTAAAGGATTTTAAGAGGCTGTCTCTCTTATTTCCACCCGGTCAATTTTGGGTCAAAAATAATTTTGCCTGAAACTCTGTTAACAGAAAGACTTTACCTAGGAAAGAACTAAATTAGATTTGGTTTGATTCGAAATAATTTTCTGACTGCATTAGGGGCCATAATTATTTCCCAGTCCGTAGGGACCGTAGCAACGTCTCGAAAATTGAAAAATAGGCATATTTTGTAACATTGTAAAATATTTGATTCGCATAGTTAAGCCACAGAATTTATATCAGATTGCTAAAAAACCTCTCTAGTTTGCCAAGAAAGTTAGAATTTGCCCTCTCAACATATTTGAAAAGGCGAATTTTAGCATATTCTGACCACTAGAAATCGCCATCGGCCGGGCCGTAAATAACCTTGATTTAGACGCTAAGTTTTGGGATTTGGGACCTGGTTGACGATTCTATCCTACACAGCCGTTAAGTTTAGACCTTTATAGGCAAAACTATGCAAAAACCCCTGTACGTTTTCGATTTTTCAAAAGTTATTACCGTTTGAATCAGCACATGTACGAGCATTCGCGATTTTTTCGCCTACACCAAAATCGAACCACTGGAGCAGATTTCGTCATAAATACAGCTTACCCGCTTTGCAGCCCGGCTTCATGGCTGACTTCAGAATTTTTCTCATAACCAAATTGGTGAAATCCATGATAAATTCAACAAATAGCTGGGTATTGCCTTCGAAACGTAGGCGGCATCCATCGTGATTCGTGGTATCAAAACAAATGTCGGAATTGGCCACATTTCGCGGTGAATCACCCATTTAACATCGCTGCAGAGCTGAATTTTTTTCCAAAATCAGAATATAAGCTCTCCATGTCTGGAAGCTGAGGGAGAAATGAAGGTTTTAGGCTTCTGAAGTGAAGAAATAATCGCTTAAATTTAGATCCAGTTCGATGTTATACTGTTCTCACAAAGGTCCGCACAAAAGAGAAGACCGCTGATAGCTTGTGCCGTACGTTGTGCCATATGGTTTTGTTTTGTATCCCAATGTAATATTTGGGCAGAAAAATTTTGGATGAAAAGAATAGATGCCTTTACCTGGAGTTTGATATCATATATTAATAAATCAATTTCAAATATCCTGAGCTTGCTTCTCTCGGTTCCGCGTCGATTGTGTCCACAGAACAGCAACCTGTCAATAGCCGGAGAAATCGGCTACCAACGTGTTAAACTGACTTGACACATGCTTCGGTATGAACAGATGTCATAAGTGTTGCTTTTGGTAAATTTTCAATCGATTTCATCAAAACATTTCACTGACTACTAGATATTATAATATATTACACTATGACAACGCCTTCAGAACTTGATATCGGAAGTAAAGGTAGTTTGTATCTGTAGAGCATATTCTACACTTTCAGCCACCGTATAAGACATTGTCTACATAAGTACACTGAGAAACACACTGACAATCACTAATCACGTCCGACAGTTTGTCTACGAGGATCTGTTTTTTGTCTCTCAATTGACTAGCTAAAGACTGAAGCCTCTCTGGCATGCAAGTGCTTTTTCGAAACCACAGAGGCTTCAGCCTGTAGCGAGTCTTCAGCGAGGTTGTTTAAGCTTTATATGGACAGAGGATACGCATTGACGAAACACCCAGTGAAGGGAACAACAGCTGCAGTAAGCATAGTACTTTAAGTAAGCATAGTAAGCATAGTACTTTGTACTTTTGTTCTTTTCAAAGAAAATGACAGAAGTATAGACGCATTGATCTCAACAATAATATGATAACTGTCTTTATTACATCTATTTTGAAATCACTGGTGGTCCCTGTGATCTAATTGGCTCTAATTGGTGCGATTTATTCACAAATCGCACCATTTTTTGCTTTAAATCACATCTTTTTTCCAGGCAATGAGGAAGTTACACTTAAAACAAAACAACCAATCAGATTTCAAGGCTTGTTTAAAGTAACCAATCAAATTGCAGGAAAATGAAAGACAAAGAGTATCATTTGGCAAATTTTGCAACTTTTGTTTCCATAACTCTTATTTCTCCCCCCCCAAAAATGGATGAATTTAATTTTTTCCAGTTTTTGAATGATGACAATGAGATCCTTCAGGCTGAAGACCAACATTCCAGGGACTTTCCCACTTTTCGTGTACATTTTGGTGAATATTTTGACGATTTTTCTACCCTCTCAAGCTCAAAATCCGCGCGATCCCGAGTCCATCGAGTCAGCAACAAACGAAGAAAATCAAAAGCCACTACAAGAGTTAGATGTTTCAAGATTTCCTATCATTTCAAGCGATGAAATACAGGTGCTTAAGTCTGTCGCTTCGAATAAAAATACTTCCCGCTCCTCAAAACAATGGATGAATATTTTCAGAAGCTGGTGTCAATACCGCCATCTTGAATATGTCTCCATCGAAACAATGGCGCCTGAAGAACTTGACAAGGTCTTGAGTAAGTTTTACGCTGAGGTGAAAAAAAAGGACGGAGATGACTACGAGCCAGAATCCCTTATAATCATGCAGAGTGCCATTGAACGTTATCTAAAGGAGAAGAACTATCCATTGAGCATCGTGCGATCGAGAGAGTTTCACTCCTCACAAGAAATCCTCAATGCGAAAGCAATTTCCCTGCGTCAACAAGGAAAGGGAAAGAGACCCAACAAAGCTCAGCCAATCACACCTGAAGAAGAGTCAGCCCTGTGGGAAAAGGTCAGTTGGGTGATTTTAATGGAAAGGTCTTGACCAATGTCAACTTCAAAAATTTGACAGAACAACTGGGATTTCGTGGTCGCCACTACGATGCATACGTGGAAGACGTAATTATAAGACAGCGAGAAGATGGAACTGAAGTTGTTGAGTTCAGGGAAGGTCCCACTAAAACGCGGAGCGGTGGTCTCACCATCAGGCGAAGAACAACACCAAAGGCAATGTTCAGCACCGATGGCGGAAGAAGCGGTCCAGTGCAGCTATTCAAGCTTTGGTTGTCCAAGCGACCCGAAGGAATGAAGAACACAGGGCCACTCTATCTAAGCATCATAAATCGTCCTAAATCAGCAGATGTTTGGTACACCAAAGTTCGAATGGGACAAAACACCAACGGCAATTTAATGAAATCCATGGCCTTCTGTCTCAGGACGAATAAGAAGATGACGAACCACAGCATGAGGAAAACATTGGTATCAAAACTGAAGAAGTCTGGTCAACCGCACAATGTTATCTGTGAAATAACAGGCCATGCACGTGAATCTTCGTTAGACGACTACGATGAAATAGACGAGAATCACAGGAAAGAGCTGTCTCACATTATCAATGGATATAAAGAAGTGTCAAACGAAAATCAAGCAAACGAAGTCTCCCGCCAAAACATTGCAAATGAAGCCTCAAATCAAGATTGCAGTCCAACATAAACGAACACCTCTGGTTCCTATTTATCACGTCCAACAACAAGGCCAAATGCATCAGGCCATGGGCTCCAATCCTGGTTTTCAGCCGGCTGAATTTTCAGGATTTCCACCACGTTTTCCGTTGCAGTCTCAGTACCGCATGGAAGCCCTCAGTTGTGCTGCTCCCGTTCCATCGCAGAATTACACAGGCTGCACCTTCAATTTCTTTTCTAGAGACAGCCAGAATTCTCCACCCCAACCACAGAAAAAACGAAGGGCTTACATCATTGAGTCAGACGACGAGGACTGAACTTTAACGCTTCACTGTTTTTCTGAGTTATTGAGGACTTCTCGAATTTCTTGAATGAAAGTTGTCTTTCTTTTGATACGCTTGACTGAGTTTTTGACACATGACGTCAAAGTCTTTCTGTTTTGCATACAAAATGAGATGTAACACGTTTCCGGTTCCGCTTTTTATTTAAAAACCGGCTCAGTACTGCATCAATAAAATATTTGAATTGACCAAGTCCTGCATTTGGGTGATTTCAAAATGGATGTAATAAAGTGGTAATTGAACCTCGTGTCGTGCAATTTTGGTCTGAAATCATACTTGTGATTTCAAATCGAACTCGCGCTGCGCGCTCGTTCGATTTTGAAATCACGCGTATGATTTCAGCCCAAATTACACTCCATTCAGTTCAATTACCATTATTTAAACGTGCTGTTCAATTTGAATTAAAATGTGCGGAGGATTTTTCTGGAATACGTGCGTGGTTGAAAGGCCTCACTGACACTGAGTGAATTGTCCGAGTGATGAGTTAAAATGCGGCTTCGAATATGTTATGCAGTTGAGGTTGTAGTTGAGCGGTTTCTCGGTGAAAATCCAAGATGTAAAGGAAAATCGCGGCCCTCAAACGCCCAAAACATTAAGCAGGATTTCCACTGTTGCTTTTGTCCATGCGCGTAAACGTGCGTATAAAATTTACATACTTTGGTACGTTGAGATGAACGTTTAAGTGCGTCGACAAAACGTTATCATATTTCTACTTCCTCGTTTTTTTTTAGAGGTTTACGTACTACGTGCGTTTAACGCACGTTGCAATCGTAAGAGTGCAAGTTAAGTTGCACACGGCTTCAACTTCTACGCACAGGCCAACATTTTCCTCACGTTAAAAGGCATGGCAGTCATTTTTACGTGGCGGTGGAAATTGTTCGCATGCGTTTTCTTTACGCACGTTTTACGAACAGAAAAACTCATGCGACACTGAAAGCCGTGAATACACATTTACATGGGCAGCAACTGGACGGCTCATGAGGAACCAAAAAAATTTGTTAAAAGCCCTTGCTACGTCACAATCGACATTTCGCGTGCTTTTCCCCCTAAACAAACCCAAGTGAAAATCTGCTCGCAAATCCAGCGAGAATTGAGCGGCGGTCAGTTTAGTCTATCGCTATATCTTAAATTATTCAGAACGATTTCAAATTCCTCTTATAATACAACGGCATCTTCAAGGCACAGATCTGTTTGAAAGAAAAAGATTACCGAAAAAAAAATATCGGCACTTGCGGAAGGTTTGGATCCTAAGTTTTTTGTTGTTGTGTCGACAAGCTGTGTTTGCGCTAATCACAGTGAAATTTTCCCGCGCAGTCGTTCGTCATGACCAGCTTTTTAAAATAATTTTTTTTGTATCCTTTGATTGCCGTCGCCATTTTCATACTCTCAACAAAGTCGCAGACGGGAATATTTTGTAAATGAGAGAACCTTTTCTCAACGGTTCATTACAAACGTTTTCGCGTACACGGTTCCTATTTAAGCTAAAATTTAATGCTTTTCAAAGCAGTCTTAAACTGCCATATTAGGAACAGGTTTTGATATCTTCTGGTCAAGCTTTCGCAAAGAATGATTTGATAAAGGAGATAGCATCCTCATAAGAAACAAGCGCCGTAAAATGAATGAAATCTTATCAATCGGGCTACCTTAGCTGCTCGACGATATTAACATTTTTCTACGATCACATTTCTGCCTATAAGTGTCTGTATATCTATCTTGATAGTAGTAGCAGAAATTTCTCCACAGCACAATATCCGAGAAATAAAAACTAGGTAGCTTCTTGGAAGCATTGTTAAAGTCTTGTTCAGCTCATTTAAAGATAAAAATTGAAATACAATTTGTGGGAATGATTCGAGGAAAGGTCGAAATCAAGTTATGCCGACTGTACAGCACGCCATACTAACCTGATCAATAATTCACTACCGAAATAAGATGGAGCGTCATTCAATTGAATTCATAAAAGAAATTTCGACTGTCAGCAAGATAAACATGCCATGGAGACAAAGAGAGCGCGGCAAAACTCGAGTGACTAAGAGGTGGTGCAAATTTTCTAAACCAATCCCAGTCATAAAGCATCGTGATGTAACACCAATTAACTTCATCTTTAAAAGATAATCTACCAGCAGTACACCGTATCTTCTTGATTCAAAGGCGGGAATCCAAGTTAGAATCGTTACAATAAAAACTTTTGTTACTGCGAGCATTAGCGAGCAGCAAAACTATTCCTGACTTTCCGTGTGAGGCCTGGGCTCTAAATGTATGCGTTCAACACTCGATCCATTGAATTGTGACTTCGTTCGTTCGGTGGAGATGATTTTGAAGATGCAGTATGAAGATCAGCGGCGGTAGTTTTTTAATTGTGCGTGCGCAGCCCACATGGTCCAATGTTCCTGCCATCAAGCCCTGGGGAGTTCATTAGTCGACCAGCGAGTAAGTTTTTATTGCTCTTTTTGAACTGATCTATCATGTCAGGTGCAATTCTATCAATCCTTGGAACTATTTATCAAGGTCACCGACGATTTGGTGACATTTCCAGGGGACGAAAGTGCTTTCTTATGAGTTTTTCAGCGCTGTCGTGTGCACAATCATGTCCAGTGCGACACTTGGATACTGCAGTGACGGGGATTGTCGATCCTTTTATTTTCATTTATTAATCAAGTCGACTTTTTTTGTCAAAAATGGGCTATTGTGTGAATAAACAAAATAATACATGGTTATTTTCAGATATAAAATTTCTCTTCTCGTATTTGTTCTTGAGTTTTGCGGCTTTCCGAATTGCTTAGATAGAGGGAAATGCCGCAAACTGCTATATGCTGCTCAGAGTAATTCGGGAAATTGTAGCGTCTAGCGACTGGTTTGGATGCGTCCTTTTCATTTCTTTCTACGTCACGAAATTGTTCTCGGAATCGGTCACCTAGTCGTCTTCCTGTTTCACTAATGTATAACTTTTTGTATCAAGTGCTAGTTACGCAATAGATGACATTGGCGGAGGTGCACGTGAAGTGATCGGTAATCTTAATGGATCTCTCGGGTTCCGACATTTTCTCTACGTTGTAAACGAAAGGACAAGTTTTGCATCGAGAGTGAGCGCATTTGCTTAGTTCCAGGTTGGCCGTTGGTTTCATATCTTGAACTTTTAACCAAGAAGTTGCTTATGTTTTTGTTACGTTGGAACGAAATTAGTGGAGGTTGCGTAAAGATAGTACCGGTCTTTGAATCGTTTTGAAGTAATTTAAAGTTTTTAACATTTGTAACGTTGCTCAAGAGTATCTTCCACTATCTTTGTTGCCGCAGATGTGCAGGCCGCATAAACATTTATCATCGTGATAAGTCTGTATATGTTAAAAAGCCAATTTTGAGATAAACTCACCAATCCTGAACGGCGTAAAATGTTGAGGAACAAGTTGACAAAACTTTCATCCGGAAACTGCTTTAATAACAATGCAAAACAAACCTGAGAATTTGCTCGAACTTGAGCAAAGCATTCTACGACTTGAGATACATATTTATTCTTCTGTTTTCAAGATCTACAAAGAATGATTTTGGAGAACGCCTTAGCAAAGAAACTGTTCATTGTTCCATAACACAAAGGATGTAAGGCGCTGGGAAGGCAAATCAAAATAAAATTAAAATCAATAAAGAGTTGATGATATCTAAATTGATACGCAGTGATGTTACAAACCCTTTCCCACACATAGTGGGCTTGATACGGAAAATAACAAACAACAAAAATAATGATAAGCATAAAAATCATTTTAAGTAAATCTTTCTCCGGGTCTGTGTTTTCGGGTTTACTGTCTCTTCGGTTATTCTGATCGAGCAGAACACTTCTTCGTTCCTCCATTCTCGCGCCATCTCGCAACTCTTGGAGTTTAGTTTCAACAATACAAGAGGGTGCAACATTCAAATCCCGATTCCTTTTCTTTATCTGTGCGATTCGCCTCCTTAGGTTCCGCGCCACTGCTCCGTAAGATGCTAGCATTATCATATATGGTAAAGCGTAATTCAGGATGAATCTGATAGCTACATAGGATCTATTATTTACGACAGACAGCTCCTCACACTCACCATTTCTAAACCTGAGACCAAAGAAATAGGGGAAGGCGGTTGCAAACGACAACAGCCACAGCCCAGATATGGTCAGAATTGTAATCTTCTTAGCGGATGATCCGCGTGGAAGAGGGTTTACAATGAATCTGTAACGATAAAAAGCGATGGCAGCCAGTGAGTAGATCACAATGAGAAGAGCAATTACTTGGAACGGATTCAAAATGCATGCGGCCTCTTGAAGGACGTAGTCAGTTGGATTCTGCTCTCCCGCAAACATGACGGCTAAACAAACACTGCTTAGAATTTCTGCGAAGGCCATGTTAGCGACGAGATAGTAGGACAGAGGCTTGCGGGAAGGTATGGAACACACAGCATAACAAACCATCGAGTTGCCGATTAAACTGGCCGAGATGATCACGGAGAAGAGGGTTAAACGGAAAATGTACAGAGCTTTTGGTTCTTCATATTGTTCAATTGTGCTCTCGGTGGAGGTATTGGTTCCACCTATGGTAGTGTTGGTAAATAACGACATTTCTGTGTTCCTTCGATGGAGAACTCCTAAGGGGTTGAAAAAGAGCGTTACATAGAATCGTCTATCACAGGTGACTTGCTCTACTGCTACTAGAAAGAGACATACAGAAACTTAATCCATGGTAGCTAATTTACATATCATTGCACTCTTACCTTTAAGAATCAATTAAACGTTTTTTATGCCATTGGATGTCGACAGTTAGATTTTGGTGCTTTCTAAAATTCCACATTTATGGCGAATTTACGGAAGTTATAAAAAATTGATAGCATTCCAAAACTTCCAGAGCCGCGACGAATTGTCTTTCAATCATTCTTTGTCCATTCTCAAGCGTTTATAATAACTTAAGAGAGTATCTCTGTAAGAGCAGTCCGGTCGATTTTGCTTGAGACACGGATTTCGCTCGTTTCGCGTGTGTTGTAAGACATTCATGTACCTATACTAAAACCACAATCAGTTTGATCGGATCTCTTTATTTTTCAGAGTTTTACGGAAATTAAATTTCACTCGAGCGAAGGCTTGTTGTGACACTTTTCAAGACTTTAATTTCATACAACTTTAGAGGACAATTTACAAAAAACTACGGAACTTAGCAAAAAACAAATACCACAGCCATGTATATTAACTCTATCTTATCTATCGAGGCGACTTTCGTAAACATCACGTGTCAATCAAGGAAACAGGAAGACTTGAATGACACCTTATCGGTTCGCCTAACTCAAACACGCCAAAACCGATCAAATTCAAGGTAAATTTTTGAAAAAGTGAGGCGTTCTTAACTGATCCAACTAACATAGCTAGGAAGTAGGTGCCATAGAAAAGATAACTACAGAAAAAAACTTTGCGGCCCGACCTTTACGAGAACTTTATAACTCCGTGAACTTACCTAATTTTCGGCAATCTCCAAGTTTGGCCGCCATTTTGAGGGACTTGTCAACATGAAGCGTAACCGATATAAATAGGGCAGGTTAATCTAAAACCGTCAGAAATACATACGAAAGCAATTCAAATGAACTTTTCTTTCAATTCAAGCGGCAAAATTTGAAATTGTTTGTTAAACTTACCATCCCCATGCGACCATTATTCCGACAATACAAACACTACAACTTTCTGAATTCCCCTCGTCGATTCCACCGCAAGAAATAACCTGTGCCACCCAAGCTTCGACTCGAATGTGAAGTACGAATCAAATAACATAACTGCTTCATCTTCGCGGCAATATCACGCTGGTATTTTGATTTTCCGATCGACAAGAACGGTGATCAAGAATCGATCGGTTTGTTTACCTCGTAAACGTGACCGCTGACCAGCTGCTGAGTGAAAACAGTACGGTTCAGTGGCGAGGGGCGGGGTGAGGGGTGGATGCGGGCAGATTATCAGAAGGTTTTTGGGAACATTCGATAAACATTAGGATTCTCAGTCTTAATGCGAAGGTATACTTCGTGTTGCAGACAACTTTTGTTTTACTTAGTATTCTTTTTTATTTCAAATACACTTCGTTCCAAATAGGACTAGCATCAGTTCATAGATTTAAAAGCAAATCTTTACCACGTAAATAAATGTATTTAGATAATCGAGATAACCATTGAACCTCTTGTATCGCACCGGAAATAACGTGTCTTGTCTTTGCCCAACTCTGAGAGGGTGGAGCGGCGAAGACGCGAGATACGAGTCTCGCGTCTCGCGGATTCACCATGCTCACAGGATACGCGTGACCTCACTATCTATAAGAAAAATAAGAGACTACTCGAAGTCTGTATTCCGTTCAACCATTTTATAAGAGTGACGCGAGTCTCTCAATTGAATGAGAAAGTCACAAACCCATTCTTTACCTCACTAGCGTAACCACTGACCACTCACGAATTACAGTAGGCTTCTCCTTTGACGCGGAAATTGAAATCGTATCGAATATACAAAGTTATAGTGAGTTCCTTTAGATCTCCCGAACTTGTATCGCGTTGGAAACAATTACAAGTACAGGAAGAAGTCGTTCACACGCGAGACGTTCATTATGTCTCAGGACTGCTTTTTGAATAGCAAAGATGGAAAAAACTTTGGTTCATCGTGTGGCTTAAGTGGTTTGGTACGACTGTCTGAATGCAATGACGAAGTAAAACATCATTTGATAAGCTGCCACCTGTCTAAAGAGGTTTTTAAGTGAAAATGAGCTAATCTTGGCAAGGATTGGCCTATTTCACCTCGCTCAGGAGGATAAACAAAAAAATGTGGATTTGCTATAGGCATCGCTACACTCTGGGGAAGTTTTGGAGAAGTGCAAAGGTAACACGTCAGTACCCTGATCATGATGGTGTCAGGAAGCGTATCCAAGGCAGAGATGTAATTACCTTGCATATGTCTCAGGACGTTCAAAAGCTGTTTGGAGTTATTATTCCAGTTGAATCAGGTGGTCTTCAGTAACATTTTGTGTTATCTATTTTTGTCACGTGACATATCTGCTCGAAAAGAGAAGAAATTCTTTATTAGATGAAGGGTACTTAAGTACACATCACGTTGAAAAACGTAAGTGCTTTTCATCACAGATGGAAATATGTACAAAGTTGCTCGGTTGATAATCAATAATGTTTTTGTAGAAGATCAAATCACCTGACAACGCAATCTACTTACTCATGCGTACGGTTCACAATTATTTGCGGTCAGTTTTCCTCAGTTTGTATGATTCTCATTAACCGATATGATTAAACTTGCAGACTAAAACACCCCTTATTTGATTAAGAATAATAAAAGTAAACAGTGCATGTCGGTTTTTAATTCCTGATGGATGCTACTGGGCTTTACTTTAACTGAGAAATTTGCAATCGCTTACCTCAGCTCACTGTGTCCCGTGCCGTAAGAAGCACAAGAAAAAAGTTGATGATAGTGAGTCTTGGCTGAGACAAGAAGAATCAGAGAAGAACCTACGGTCCCCAGAAACGCCACTTTTAAACACGAGACAACTAAGGTAAATTGAATGAATTGTTATTTGTTTTATTTAAAACTATCGTTTAGATTATAAGATACGCGAAAAACTCTCCACACCGATTTTTTCCTACATTCTGTTAATCAAAAGTTTCAATAATTATAAAGGCTTTCTTGTTGATCGTCTTAATAGTAACAGTTTCCAGGATCCAAGGGGAGCAAAAGAGAGAACAATTTTCTGTGTAGCTAGGTAAGGCGACATGCCGGCTTTATACTTCTTCCGGCGTGATAACGATAATGATGACAACAATGGGCAAAAAGCACCGTCCGCTAATGATGACGATTATCATAGTTATTAACAATTCTCAGTTATAGTCCTGAAACAAATCTCAAGGGGTCCTTTGAACCATCCTCTTAATCTCGCCAGAAGTCAAAGTTGCCTAAACTCATTCTAGGGTTCGTGCGATTTTACGACGAATTTTCAATTCCGGTGTGTTGCACGCGCGACTTTTGATAGAAAAAACCTGCACGCGCCATAACTTAAAGAACGTGTCAGCGGAATGAATCAAATCTCTATCACTTTTCATACATTCTTGGGAACAGAAAAAATTACTTAGAGCAAACATTCTAAGTATAGTGTTCATTCCGTGCAATGGGGCATAGATAAAATGTTCTGGTGGAAAAGACATTTTATTTTATACCACTGATGACAAGCAAAAAGGTTATATGGGTGCCCCGGTTAAAAATATATTGATAACTCTATTAATTAATACCAGTTCTAATTTAAAGGAGAAAGTTATGAGAATAAAACAAAAATTGTCTGTACCTCGAAGCATGCCTTCACTGTTTAGACTGATAGTCCTAAAGCTTTTTTAGCATGCATTCGAATATCTTATGACGATAAGCCCGCCAACCACCCCACCCCGCGCTATGCTATTTTCACTTAGCGGCTGGTTAGAGGTCACGTTTACGAGGTAAACAAACCGATCTATTCCTGATCACCGTTCTTGTCGATCGGAAAATCAAAATACCAGCGTGATATTGCCGCGAAGATGAAGCAGTTATGTTATTTGATTCGTACTTCACATTCGAGTCGAAGCTTGGGTGGCACAGGTTATTTCTTGCGGTGGAATCGACGAGGGGAATTCGAACACTAGTTGTAGTGTTTGAATTGTTGAAAGAAATGGTCGCATGATCATTGTAAGTTTAACGAACAATTTCAAATTTGGCCGCTTGAATTGAAAGAAAAGTTCATTTGAATTGCTTTCGTATGTATTTCTGACGGTTTTAGATTAACCTGCCCTATTTATATCGGTTGCGCTTCATGTTGACAAGTCCCTCAAAATGGCGGCCAAACTTGGAGATTGCCGAAAATTAGGTAAGTTCACGGGGTTATAAAGTTCTCGTAAAGGTCGGGCCGCAAAGTTTTTTTCTGTAGTTGTCTTTTCTATGGCACCTACTTCCTAGCTATGTTAGTTGGATCAGTTAAGAACGCCTCACTTTTTCAAAAATTTACCTTGAATTTGATCGATTTTGGCGTGTTTGATTTAGGCGAACCGATAAGATATCATTCAAGTCTTTCTGTTTCTTTGATTGACACGTGATGTTTACGAAAGTCGCCTCGATAGATAAGATAGAGTTAATATACATGGCTGTGGTATTTGTTTTTTGCTGAGTTCCGTAGTTTTTTGTAAATTGTCCTCTGAAGTTGTATGAAATTAAAGTCTTGAAAAGTGCCACAACAAGCCTTCGCTCGAGTGAAATTTAATTTCCGTAAAACTCTGAAAAATAAAGAGATCCGATCAAACTGATTGTGGTTTTAGTATAGGTACATGAATGTCTTACAACACACGAGAAACGAGCGAAATCCGTGTCTCAAGCAAAATCGACCGGACCGCTCTTACAGAGACACTCTTAATTATCAGGATCAATGAGCTAATGCATCGAAGACAAATAATGGCCTTGATAGCAATTATTTACTTAAGTGGAAGGAAGGAAGTACTCATAATTTTTATCATGGAAGAATAACCCTTCGGATGGATAGATATAAATTTTCAAAACTGTCGGCTGAAGGAGTTAATGAGCCGACACAACGGGGTTTTTGTTTTCATAATTTGAAGGTAGTTTTTGAATTCGTCTCGTCACATATAGACTTAACTTAAAACTCATATTGCCGTGACGCGTTGGTGAGCTGTGGTTTCCTGATTTGCAATGTTTGTTCCGTATTCTTATACATTCCGAGCTTGACTTTTCATTGCCAGCAAAACTCACTTTGTAGGCTGATGGACAAAAAAAAACCTATTTCCTTGCATCAAGTTTATGGTGTTTTGCAGTTCAGTCAATACAACCCGATTCAAAATTACCTTTTCGCGATTCGCGTCAAACATTCCATACCTAGCTGGAGTGCACCTACTACGGTAAAGCGGCATTCGAAATTCTATAAAACTATAATAACATAAATAAATGGCGAAATTCCCTTGCTTTTAATAAATTTGCCGTTTTTATGATAGATATTGGTTGTTCTCTGTCACCACACGTACTATTTGTACAGAGGGAACTTTGCTCGTTTGCGACAGTCTATGAAAACAGAACAATAGCTTAATTCACGATGCGTTGCCCTCAGCGCTATTCGGACTTTCATAAAAAAATATATTTTTTGGTGCATCAAAAATACTGAGTTTTATTGGGGCCCACCGACCGCAAGAATAAAAAATCAGAATCTTGTCCCTTGTTTGTTTTGCAAGTTAAGCGAATTGAATAATACGTTTTTAGGCTTTTTCTTTTCAATCAGAAACATACTATTAGTAAATAAAACTGAAAAATCCGTGGATTGTTGTATTGAAAATGCCATTTGGTTCCGTTTAACATTTTAAGTTCGCTAATTATTCCCCTCGATCAAAAATAAATTTCGGTTGCAGAAAAAGAAAATTCAATACGCACGAAAACAAATAAGATAAATGATTACAGTCTATTTGAATTTGAATTTCATTTGCTTACAAAGCAGAATTTTTGTCAGATGATTCAGCTCTCTTTGGACTCTCAAGAACAACAGACTTTGGGAGTGAATACCTAGGTGATCACAAATCCATAGAAGCTTTATTTTGTTATCACTCTAGGAGTAGAAAAGCTTGTAACTAGGGAATGTGAAGACAGCCTAGGAAGGACGCTCGTTTCTCCGCCCGCCGGAAGATTTGAGACGATTAAAGACAGGAAACCTAATTGAAAAAGGTTCCGCGATTGATTTGAATGTCTAAATTACGTGCTGGCGTAATATAAACGTTCTTCTTTCACTGGTTTTATCAGTTCGCTGGTTTTATAATGTATTTACGTAACTTAGCCGCTGTAGAAATTTTTTAAAGCTGACGTTTCGAGCGTCAGTTCTTTGTCAGTGCGAATCAATAGTGGACAATTTACAATTTGGTTTTCTCTACGGAGGCCAATTTACATTATAATAACATTTGACAATGCCGAAAAACCTTGTATTACCCTTCCACCAACGCAGCATCACAGTTTCTATAGAAATTTACGCTCTTCATTACTCTTTACAGGGACATATTTCAATAAGAAAGTCTTGTTTCAAATTCATACTTTGATCAATACTTGGATGAATGATGCGGAAACCAGTTCTCCCGTACACAGAGCTTATTGCGTCAAGGTGGCAGCCGGCCTCGTACACAAAAATGGACCAGCGCTGCAAGTGCCAGTCTTCAACAGAATAAACCCACGCGGGACTTAAAGATTACTCATTTCCTGACAAAAAATTAACTTTTAAGGAGCAGATATTTTGTGGGTCAGCTGGATAGAAGTTGATATTTTGCACGAGCTGTGGTACAGTAAAGCTTCTTTGATGAACGGATGATGAACATCATAAATAAAAAAGCATTTATAAAAAAATTTATAGTCTTAATCGAATATTTTAAATTTCATCAAGCGAATGCTACAAATTTTCGAAAGTGAGACTTCTTTTTTCTTCACAAAATAATATATCAATTTAAAAACGACCCACCTCTTCCGAGTATTTCCCTTTTTTTTTCTTTTATCATTATTTTTATTTATGATTACGTAGCATACCATGTATAGGCATGGTTCGAAACATATTATGGGAGCGTGGATCGAACGAGCACGACGAACTTTCATGCCCAATGCAGTCCAGGAACAGAAATGAAGAAGATTTTAAGGATCCTCAGAAACATATTTGAAGTTAAGCTTCTCCCCTTTCCCTGTCATGCAAGCCCTTCAGTTTGTCACGATTGAATCATGAATCAAAATATTCCATTACCTGAAAGACCTCACTGTGTTTGCTAAGTCCTCCTTTGGAAATATATAGGTTGACCGGCTTCACAAAACTGTACGGGAAGTAGTGAAAAATTGCGTGAGTCCGATGTGACAATTTTCAGCCCAGCTAGCAAAATCTTCTCTGCGTGAAATTATCGGCTCAATACTGCACCAAGCTCATAGAAACAAAGCAGCTGTTTTTTGTCGAAGAAAATTGCCTATATGCTTATTATCCTTTTTCACTTACAATTGATTGATTTAATTTTTTCCCTTAAAGAACGTTTTTTATCACCATTAAACCATTTACTGCAACATTTGCTTCCGTAGAAAGTAAAATTAAATGACAAACAGATGAACAACTGTTTACCGAACGAAAACCTTTCAGAAATCTTTTTTTCTCGTAGGTAAACGGATTAATTATTCAACACAAATATCTTTTTATTTAAGGAAAAATTTTACGTGATGGTTAGTTTAAAATCTACTCTCCATTTTATCAATTGATTTCATCATAGGATTTCCCTGGATGGAGTGACAGACCGTCTGACAAGGAAATTGATTCCTACGTGCTAATTTTTATTACACTCAAACCGCAGTGTTTAAAGACCATCTTGAATATGAAGTGAGAGAAAATGTTGAATAAAACTTGTAAGAAAGAAATAGATGATTTAAGACCTCATTTGATATATGATAATTATTTCCTTTTAGGTTTATGCAGACGCTTCCTTGGTTTTTCCGCTATTGGTGGCGGAGACCTTTGCCTGGAATTTTAAAATGGACGACTGGGATTGAAAGGGGGTAAGCGATTTGGTGAAGAAAAAAACTTCGCCAATGGAGACAAATTTTGAAGCTTCCAGGAGGCTTTCAGTGAAATTAAAAGACGGCGGACGTGGTCCAAATACAGAAGATTCTCGACATTTTGTCACAGCAGTAATTGAATTTATTCAATGAAAAGTTCGGGCCTTTAATTTTAGTTTGCATAAACCATGGTTCAAATATTCGTAGATTGTAGAAAGTAAATATGTCATGTCTTGAAGACTGCGTGGACTTCAATTCTTACTCACTTCAAAATATTGGCGCAATTAACATTAAGAACCCAAAGGAGTATTAAAAGATGGAAAATTGAAATTCGTTCTTCAGTGTGAAATTTAAGTTTGTGAGGAAACTTTATACCGAGTTGCGAAACAGGTTTTCTCGGGGAATTTGTGCCACTGCACAAGATGCTGTGGACTCTTTATTTAAACAATCTTCACGTAAGGAAGAGTAAAAGTCAACACAAAACTAAACCTCAATGGCGAAACTTAACTTTGTTTTCCTCGTTACCTTAATTGCTTTGCATCTTTTCCTAAACACTAAAAAGGTAACCAAATCATCCAATGCGAGGAGTCTCTCGCCTCGAGTCAGAGCTCGCTTCCGATTTTTTCTCAGTTTTTCAAATAATGATTCCACTTGTCCCATCTGCTGAAGTTGTTATGAAGGAGTAAAGTTGTCAACAAGAAATGATGGTGTCTTTTTTTTTTTTAAACCGGGTTTGGAAGGGTTGAAAGAATTTAATTCATCGATTTGAAATCAATGGAAAAAACTCAGTGCGAGGAAAAACAACTGTCATCGCAGAACTTTGTGTTTCGATTGTTATTTCTTATTCTAACATGTAAGGAGGAAGTTGTTAAACGGTGACAGCTTGCGATCTCATATTTTCTTCTGTAATGAATTCGAAATAGTTACCAGTTTGACATTTAATTTCCGTTGTTGTAAATAATGTTGGCATATAATAATGAACGCGTTTCAAACTGAAGAAAAATAACCTTAAAACCTTATTCATGTATGGAAGAGTTTTAAGCCACTAAAAACATTCATGACAGAATTTCAATGCTGCTTTTATTTTCCACAGAGCTTTTCAGAAGTTACATTTGATCTAGCGTAGTTACATGATTTTGTTTTTTGTGTGTGTTCAGTACTTTTAGATTAGAGGCGATCGACTTTGTATCCTTTTTCCTTGGTAAACATGTGTACATATGACGGTTAAACAATGTTCGTGTACGTTAACAAGTGTCATAACTAATTTTGTTGATGACCATCGAAAGATCAGCTTTCAATACTTTCATAGCGGAAACAAACGAGCATATTTTTTTCACAAATTGTTTCTTCATACTCGCTTTACTGAAGGTGAGATAATGAATTTCTTATTAGAAATATCACGTTCAACAAAACTCTTCAAATTAGTAGGACGTGCTTAATTAAACACTTTGCTGCACCCGAACGAACTCAAAATTAACTGTCATTTTTAATGGTAAGCTGCGTAAAACTCAGCCCTTTTCATTGGTTTATATCCTGACAGCTTTAGAGCTTAAATGTAATTGCATTTTCCAAACAATTTTTTATGCAGGTGACAATTTTCCGTTGGGTGTTAATATTTCAGTTGAGCTTTGTTCGTCAGTAGGCGACTATCACAATGAAAAGCTGAAGCTTAAGTGCAAGCACGCAGCGAATCTGCAGGAGTGATCGACAGGTAGTTTAATACAAGATAGTCTATTTTAGCTTATTCTCCCTTAAACTGGCCTTGTATGATTGTTTCTGCCCCATTTTTCTTCTCTTGAAATTTGCGGCGAAGGGGAATTTCGGTTGTAAGCTGATACCGTTACCAACTTGTAAATTATAATGACTATACATGTCCTGAGAAGTGCAGAATGATGTATGTTTTCCTGTAAGTTATGATGTGGCGATCTTCTTGTAGTTTTACCGACTAAAACAATATTTCACAGTATTGTCTTTCATTTTCGGTCTGTGAGTGGCTCGAAATGAAAGATGGACATCACAGCACTGAAATGGGTTGTGCAGTTACAAACCCACCAAAACAGAAGGAAATCGCCATGCGCTGGATAGTGCTTTCACGGCAAAGTTTAATCATATTTCAAGGTACTTCTTTGTTATAATAACATTCAAAGTGGCAAATTTAGGACGATCTTTTTTCCTTCCGCCTCAACAACAAACTCGTACGATGTACGAAAAAGCCTAACCATAAGTAAGTTTGAGAGAACTTCAAAAACTATCGACAACAAGAAATAACGATACCAACGAAGATAAAGATGCAAGTTACGATTTTAAATACTTTTTATTGTACTACTGAGTGATTTCCTTCAACTTTTGGCGAATATGTTGATTCTCATTTTCAGATTGTGGATCTTGTAAAACGCTTTGCACTTTAACTTCGACAGTCCAGCTGCCGTTTCCTTGCACTTTTTCACCCATTCAAAAAACAATTACGGAGACAAACAATTTTGGCGACTCTGGCAAAATTTCGACTTAGAAATTTACCTCAGAATAAGAGCGAACCTGATTCAGTTTCTGGACACTGAAATGAAAAGTACTTGGTGAAAACATGGAAAAGTATACTCGTCTCTATTCATCGAACGACCAAATTTGCCATCTTTTGCTTCGAGATCTGAAATAACCCTTAAAACAACTTCCCAGAAACATACAAGTTGAATGCTGCATTATTTAATTGCTACTTGGGCCTCAAGCTCCATATTAGAAGATTTGTGGTGAATTCTTTGCTTTCAGACTGGCTCTTTTTCAACATGAAGCGCTAATAAATGATCTCTCAAATACCGCGCGATTAATCGAGATATTGTTGCCATAAAGGCATTTAGCAAGAAAAAGTAATTGAAATTTTAATTAGGTACCAAAACTATTTAAAGCGTAGAGAAATATATTTTATGATGTTTGCGTCTAAAAATACAATTAGTGTTAAATGGCGATAATTCAACAATTGTTTCGAGGCTTTCAATTAGCTGCATAAGTTATCTTGAGTTTTACATTATAGACGGATTCGATTGCGCGGAGAAACGCATTACAACTTGATACTCTATCGAAGCCGAGAAACGCGCATAAAAAAAATTATAATGGATTTGAAGCTCAACGAAGCTCCTTATTACATTTGTAAGTAACACATGTTCATTCCCCTGGTTCAGTTACTGTAAAACTTGCGAAAGGACATAACATTTTCAAGTCACTACAAACGTTCCTTTTGCATCACACATTGGTTAAATTTAGAGACAATATTATAATGACATTTTCGATTTGGAAGTTGTCCAAGAAACAGTCACGATAGCTGCAAAGATCCTCATAGATTCTGGAAGTTTTAACGGCTTTCCTCTCTGGAATATGGAGGGGCTGAACCGCCGTGAGGGCCCACAGTATCTTGAAATATTCTTTAAAGACCTCGAACTCTCTTATAGTCGTAAAAGAACTCTATTTTTAAAAGCATTCAAAAGTCTTTCATCAAAATAAATAAAGGCTCTTAACTTCCATTTAATGATTGTTAAAAATTCTACGCAGTAATTAAAGGAAGAAACATATATTTATCCGTGGAGACTGTCAAGAGGAAAGAAAAAGAAAGGCAGTTTTAATTTAATGATAAAGAAAAACAGATTAAGTTGCTAAATTAAATGGGTTTCCATGAAATGAAGGACTGTTGTTTATGTTTATCCTAAACATGGCCTTCGCAGAAATTTTATGCAGCGTTTGTTTGGCCGTCAATGATGTTTTGCGACCGGGAAGAATCGAACTGACGTCGTTCTGCAAGAGGCTGCATGCACTGTGAATCCGTTCCAAGTATTTGCTCTTCTCGTTGTGATCTACTCACTGGCTGCCATCGCTTTTTATCGTTACAGATTCATTGTAAACCCTCTTCCACGCACACCATCATCAGTAAAGAGAATTACAATTCTGACCATATCTGGGTTGTGGCTGTTGTCATTTGCAATCGCCTGCCCCTTTTTCTTTGGTCTCAGGTTTAGAAATGGTAACTGTGAGGAGTTGTCTTTAGTAAACAATAGGTCCTATGTAGCTATCAGATTCATCCTAACTACGCTTTACCTTATGTAATAATGCTGACATCTTACGGTGCAGTGGCGTGGAACTTCAGGAGGCGAATTGTACAGATTAACGGAAGAAATCGGGATTTGAATGTTTCATCCTCTTGTGTTGTTGAAACTGAACTCCGAGAGTTTCGAGATGGCGCGAGAATGGAGTAAAGAACGAAGAAATGTTCTGCTCGAACAGAATCATGAACGGAAGAGACAGTAAACCCGAAAACACAGACCCGGTGAAAGATTTACTTAAGATGATTTTTATGCTTATTATCATTTACGTCGTTTGTTACTTTCCGTATCAAGCCCATTATGTGTGGGAAAGGGTTTGTAACATCACTGTGCGTCAATTTAGATATCATCAACTCTTTATGGATTATAATTTTATTTTGATTTGCGTTCCCATCGCCCTACATCCTTTGTGTTATGGAACAATGAAGAGTTTCTTTGCTAAGGCGTTCTCTAAAATCATTCTTCGTTTAAAAAAACAATGATGAATGTGTTTCTCAAGTCGTAGAGTGTCTTTTTCAAGTTCGAGCAAATTCTTAGGTTCATTTTGCCTTGTTATTAGAGCCGTTTCCGAATGAAAGATTTTTCAAATTTAGTTGTTCCTCCTCGCCGTTTAGGACTGGTGAGTTTATCTCGAAATTGACTTGTTGACTAGGCCATTATTTCATACACAGACTTATCATAATGATAATGTTTATGCAGCTTGCGTATCTGCGACAACAACGATAGTAGAATATACTTTTGAGCTACGTTACAAATGTAAGTGATATGATTAAAGGAATATGCTTACTTGTTGAGAAGAAATTAAATTTGACTAAGGCCCTTTAAGTGCATGATAAAATATTATCTTCTTGTTGTTGATAGCGAATTCCTGTTCAAATTGAAAACGAGACTTACCTGTAAGTTGAATCCATCAGGCACTTCTTTCATGTAGTCATTGTCAACGATGTGTAAGCTTTGTCCTCTTTGTACAGTGACCAATGACATCGACATCACCAACTTTAGTGCGAGAGTTTTCAGATCAAGCTTCTCATGGGGTTTGAGAAAGGAAATACAAGTCAAAACAGGTTGCACATCCCAAGGTCACTGGTACCGAGAAGTTGGCGGGGAACCCTTCTATACACCTTTCATGAACCTGGAAATGAGTGGATGAGTGCCAATGGTCATATTGTTCACTAGTACAGTAATGGCTGATATGGCACTCCTGGCAGTATTAATGGTGGTGTACGACAGTCTCTAGTCATGGAGACTGGCCAGAAAATACAAAACCGCTGTCAAAGGTGGGTCGTAAGGATCACTCTTCCATTTGCTTTAAAAAAACAATCCATTGTGTGATGCAAGGCTTGTACTGCTTCTATGTCCCTGCGGACCAGGACTTGAGGATGATTTGTGCAGCCTTGTCTGAAAGATTTCTCTGCAGTAGGCTTTTCCGGAGAGCTTGCGGGCCGTTAGTTTCATATGTTCCCGGAGGGGATGCAACGCATGATTGTGAGGTTGTATCAGTAGGTGGTGTGACCGTGGAAGAAGGACAGTGTAGTCTACTCACAGATGCAGGAGAACTAAGGTTGGGTCCACCAAATTGGAACTAGGAGTACACCAGTCGCTTGGTCCTGTTCTATTTTCTGTAAACAGGCCGCTATGACACTGAAAGGTGGAAAAGCATAGAAAAAGTATTCTTTCCACCTCATAAAGAATGCATTGGCAGATATTGCACCAGGGTCCAGTTTCCATGACACATAACTAGGAACCTTAAAATTGAGTCTGGATGCAAATAGATCTATTTGGAACGGACCCCACATTTTGTTTATATCTTCGAACACATCTGAATGTAAGGATCACTCAGTTGAACTGTTAATTTTCCTAGATTCAGCGTTGGCATCCACATTAGTTGAGCCAGGTATGTGACAAGCACTGAGCCAGATTACTCTCTCGCGGCACCACTCCCAAATTTGCTTGGCCACATTATTACAGTCAGTGGATTTCATAACCCCCATTGCATTTACATATGCTACTGTCGCAGCATTGTCAGATTGAATCCGAATGTGTTTGTTACGAATAGTGCTGCACAAGGATTTCGAACCCAACAGAACTGCTTTCAGTTCTAAGTAATTGATATGGTAAGCTTGTTCTTCCAGAATCCATAATTCCCCGGTTTTTTGATCCCCACGTACTGCCCCCATCCTATTGTAGAGGCATCAGTAGTAAGGGTGAGGTCAGGGTTGGTTTGCGTAATGTTTCGGAAAGCGAAAGTCACATTGTTCACCCACGGGTGCAAATCGGATCTGGCCTCTTGTGACAGACTCATGGGTGCATCATAATCACCCCTATTATCCTATAAAGCCTGGATTTTGTCTTGCTCCAAATATCTATAAAACAACTCCCCGTATTGTTCACCTTGGAAACTGGATACTATCAAACCTATAACATGAGCAACCTCTCTAATGGTAAGGTTATGTTTGTGTAATAGGTCCTCATATGCCTGCCTGACATAAGTAACCTTCCTGGGTGGGAGGCGTATACTCATCGAAATGTTGTTTGGCAGAAAACCAAGAAACTTTAGTTATTGTGTTGGTATAAGTACTGACTTTGTAGGGTGGATAACAAAACCCAACTTGAGAAACATATTAACCGTCTACACAATGTTTTCCTCACAGGATGCATAAATGTATCTCATGAGAAAAGAGTCATCAATGTGGCCCATACAAAAATGGCCCAGAGATCTGAGGCCAGCATAGACTAGTTTTAACAATTTGGTACTAATGGTCTCGTGGCAGATGCAAGCCCATTTGGGAGACAAGTAAACTGAAAATAGTTTCCCTCCCATTCAAACTTAAGGAATTGTCTATCGTCTTCCACCATACGGACGGTGTAATATGCATCTTTAGGATCATCTGCGCCTCCGAGGCCTGAGTTAGTCTTGATAAGGTGCTGTTTAGGTTCTGTAGGACGTTCATCAGATTGTTGTTGTTCATACTTGACGTTGCTACTGTTGAGCCTGAAAACTCTGCTGGTGACTCGTCTGGTATTGTGGATATGGAGAACGTTGTTAAAAATCGACTGAGCGATGTTTTGCTTCGATAAAATCGAAAAATTGCGAAAAAACAGCAAAAATTTTGTCCTTAGCACTGAAGCCTGCAAACTGATTTCGGGCGCCAAAAGCACTGGTTATGCGCATGCACTTAGCTATCTCATGGGATCCCTGAGGCAGTGATGACGAGTTAGAATTACATAAATTGTAAAGAGCTCCAAATTTAGAAACTGCTGCTATTTAGAGCATGCGCACGTCGCATGAAATTTTTTTCAATGACGAGATATCTCTTGCCGACCGAAAAATGGTTTTCATGAAACTTTGGAAGGCTAATGGGCCATCTATTCCTAAGTTGTCAGTTGTTTTCACAGTTAGCTTATCGGTTTTTTGAAATGAATGTTGAGACCTTGGGCACAGTTTTTCTCAATACGGACCTCCCGGCTGGCGAATAACACTTATAAATCATGCTCAACCTCGTCCCATTATCACGTTACCGAATATTTCCCCAGCTGAAGCTGGAGAACATCTAAAGCACATGTCTGTTAGTTCATAAAATCGTACCAGAGAACACTGAAAAGTGAACATCCCACGCAACAAACGGTAAGCTATTCGTTAACATTTTTTCACGTGCGTTAAAAAATGTTTGAAGGATAATAAACACAATAGCATCCATTTTGCACTAAAAATATCCTCGTAAGTGTGTCCATGAGCATAATCTGTTCCTCTAATCACTCGTTTCTCTTCGAGCTTCGCTCTCAAGAAACTGTATCCGTGCATTTTTTTGCCCCAAGTAGAGGCTATTGTTGATACAATGTTGTTTTCGAGGATATGAAAATTAGTTTGGAGCTTTTCATTTTGTGAAAATCGCAACATTGTCGTTTACATCACGACATAATCTTATTAGGCACCCTGTCGTTAAACCTGGAATTCAAAGCAAATCTTAGCATTCCGAACCGTACTTAATCACAAAACCAACTGAATCAGCTAACCTCGCAAAGATGACGATGGCCATTTTGGTGGTTAACCCAGCTTTCGTTTCAAATTCCCATCTGTTGCACGTGGCGAAGGTGTTTATTTGATAACACATTCCTCAACGGTGCAGTAAGCGTCTGTTTTTCTTCACATATTCGAAGACATTTAAGTTTTCAGAAATGTCTAGAATAAAAGTGAGCTTCATTGTGGACTTGATGGAGGATAATTTAAGCATAAATACCTGTAGGTCAATAGTTCTTTGCCGAAGACGAGACGAGCAGCAAGCTGATGCACGTGTAGATGCAACACACTCACTGAAGAGTTTATCACACGAGGCTAAACGTATTACCATCACGACAAATTTTTATTGTTCTCGAATGATAGAATTTAATACAACATATTGTCGAACCTGAGTTAAGCGGCACCGTATCAAGTGTTTACCTATTAATAAGTGGTCCTTGTCAAAGTTCCCTTAAGTATTTTAACTTTTACTTCTTTATGCGCCAACTTTATTGAGCGGTCGTGGTCACCCTTAACTAAGTCCTAACTGTTGCGTATTCCGAGCGGGGTTGCTCGTCGGGTCTGACTTCCCCATGGACAGGAAGCAGCGTGTAAAGCTTTCAAGTGACTGTTTCTCGGAATGGGGAGCCGTTCCATCTGGAGTGCCTCGAGGCACCAAACTTGGACCCTGGCTCTTCATACTGATAATCAATGATCTCCACACACCCGGCTACGAGGCGTGGAAATATGCGGATGATACAACACTAATAGAGGTGGTCCTAAGGGGAGGACAAAGTACAATGCAAGTCGTTGTTACAGCTGTGGAGCAATGATCTATCACAAACAAGCTTTAGCTGAACCCAGTTAAGTGTAAAGAAATGCTGATTGACTTTAAAAGGACGCAACACCAGTTTGATGCGATTACTGTCAACTTTATGGAACTTGAACGAGTAAACAGCGTTAAAGTGTTAGACGTAACAATAGCCGGCACCCTACAATGGAATTGTCATATTTCTGACGTACTTAAAAAGGCTAATAAGCGGATGTTCTTTCTCATATTGCTTAAGCGCGCCAAAGTTCCGGTTCGTGATATTATTAGTTTCTATCTTATTGGTATTAGGCCTCTACTTGAATATTGTGCTCGTCTTTACCATCATGCACTGCCTGATTATTTAAGTGACGACATAGAACGCGTTCAAAAACGCGCACTCTCTATAATTTCACCTGGCCTATCATATCTCGCCGACCTTTCATTGTTTAACCTGAACTCACTGAAGGATAGACATACCGAGCAATGTAATAAATTTTTCGAACCAATAGTGTCCAATACGGAGCACAAGCTTCATCATTTTTTGCCACCGAAGAACTATACTACTTATAATCATATAGATCAACGTCAGTCTGTTAACCCAGAAATGCGCACCAAGCGTTTCTCCCAGACATATTTACCAGCCATATGTAGACAATAGGTCTGTGTATTATTCGTGTATTATTCTTGTATTATTCTTGTAAATTATATGCTCTGTAAATATAATTTATAATTTTAGCCACTGTATTGCATTGTAAATAATCATCATGATGCAATTCAGCCTTACTGGGCTGTCATGTGATTTTTAATAAAGCTATCTATCTATCTATCTATCTATCTATCTATCTATCTATCCAACTGCTTGTTTGTATTGTTTTCCACGTGTATTGAAGGGTCACCTAAAGCGAAAACTCTAAAAAAAAACCCAATAATAATCTCTCAAGTCAAATTTTCCATGTTTATCTCCCGAACCAATGTTAGCACTTTGAGTTCCAATGTCTTTCTTTCTCGGACTGTTAAGTCAAAATGGTGTTTTTTTAGGAGGTTATGTTCTGATAAGTAGTTAGAAGGTTGCGTCATCTTTACGTGATTGAATATCCGTTGTTTAGGAAGATCACAGTTTACAATAATCAGTGGCAAAATAAGATTAATGTGATGAACTTCCAAGCCAAGAAACTAATTAAGAATCAGACGTCTGAGAACCAAATGTGTTTTCCTTTTCGTACAAACATGGTTCTCCGCAGCTAACAACGCTGAGAAGACACTAGTTGTCCCGCCTTACGCGTTTTAGCGGCGCTGTCGGACTGCTTTGGACTAGGGTTTAAGAAAATTGAAAGATTGATGTGCCATTGAGCATCTGCCAGATGTTCTCTCAGTCAGTACATACGAAAAATTCATTTGATTCAATTGCAAATTTTCATTCAAGTTCTGAGATAAACTACTTAGACTTTAATTCTACATACAACTCTTGAGTTTTCAATAAAGAGATGGTATCTATTTTTTATCATCGGTTTCTTTCGATACAAAAGACAGGAATTAGATCAAGCTGATCAAACCTCGCAAATAACCGTCAGGTATGAAATTGTACAGTTCGATTTTGATCAAATGTGCAGTAGAGGTTCCTAGCATACGCACGCGGTAACAAAAGAACATTAGTGTTAGCTATGAGTGAACACGGTTGGTCAAGAAAGGCCGAGGTGCTTCTCTAATTTTTTAACAGGCTGACGTCTTGTGCTCTCATCAAACTATCAAATGCTTGGTTAAAAAGCAGTTTCATATTTTTCAGTCTGAGTTGTCTCTGCAGTTTAAATCTCTGTTTCCTTTTAAAAAAATTCATATGTTTCCTTTTAAAAAAATTCATATGCTGATTGAAAAGAAAATTGTTATTTGCAAACCTGTCCGAAGTGAATTTTGCTAAAAGCTGTAGCTACGTCATAATCGATATCTTGCGTGAGTTTTTCCCTACACAAAACTAAGTGAAAAGCTGTAAGTAGATTCTAGTGATAACTGAAGTGAGTTTTATCTCTGTCTATCGGTAGGATATCTTCAATAATTTACTTCGATAACTTCCTCTTATAGTACGATGGCATACTTTAACCATATAGAATGTTTACAAGTTTATTTAAAGTCCACCAATGTACTTCGCGAATCTCTGGCAGTTGTGATGTTTGTGTGATCTTAAACTGTTGCAATGATTATAGCTCTGTACCAGCTGGGTTTTTAGTATACCAAGCCTCGCGCCGTTCTTGGAGCGATCTTTGACGAGACCAGCATTTATAATTTATCACTGATTCGTCATTCATTTGTCACTCACGGTCTGAAAATTTGGTGTCATTGGTGTCAGTCAATACTCAACAAAGAATTCATCGGGGAAAATGTTTAAAAGCCTTTAAAAGTGTAATTCTGGTGATTATCGTCAGCTAATGTTTATCGAGATACAAGATACGAGAACAGCAATGATAACTTTAATTATAATTAAAATCAATATGAAAATTCGTCATTCATATATTGACAGGTTTAAAATTCGAAGTCATTTGTGACGTTGACTATCAACAAAACAGTGGAGAGGAAGACGGAGCAAAAGTCTTTGAGAAAACAGCTTCGCACTACATTATCTGTTGTCTGCTTATCTCTCTCACAATAAAGGTGTTAACAAAGAGGACAGGAATACTGAACGACAAGAGCCGGAAGACGGCAAAAACGATGGAGTTTATCAACAATACGAACATCACAAACTCAACAGAGCCCCCCACGGTGGGATCTGTCTCCCGGATAGAACAGTATGAAGAACCAAAAGCCCTTTACATTTTCCGTTTAACCCTCTTCTCCGTGATCATCTCGGCCAGTATAATCGGCAACTCCATGGTTTGTTATGCTGTGTGTACCATACCTTCCCGCAAGCCTCTGTCCTACCATCTCGTCGCTAACATGGCCTTCGCAGAAATTCTAAGCAGTGTTTGTTTGGCCGTCATGTTTGCGAGCGGGCAGAATCCAACTGACGTCGTTCTTCAAGAGGCCGCATGCATTTTGAATCCGTTGCAAGTAGTTGCTCTTCTCGTTGTGACCTACTCACTGGCTGCCATCGCTTTTTATCGTTACAGATTTATTGTAAACCCTCTTCCACGCGGACCATCCGTTAAGAAGATTACAATTCTGACCATATCTGGGCTGTGGCTGTTGTCATTTTCAATCGCCTGCCCGTTTTTCCTCGGTCTCAGGTTTAGAGATGGTGAATGCATCGAGCTGTCTTTCGTAAACGATAGGTCCTATGTAGCTATCAGATTCATCCTGAACTACGCTTTACCTTATGTCATAATGCTGGCATCCTACGGAGCAGTGGCGTGGAACTTGAAGATGCGAATTGTACAGATTAACGAAAGAAATCGGACCTCGACTGCCGAATCGTCTTGTGTTGTCCAAATCGAAGATCAAATGGAGCTAAAAGATTTGAGAGAGGACACGAGAATGAAGGAACGGAAGAGTGTCGTGTTCGATCAGAATAACCGAAGAGACAGCAAACCCGAAAACACAGACCCGGAGAAAGACTTACTTAAGACGATTTTTATGCTTATTATCATTTATGTCGTTTGTTATTTTCCATATCAAGCCCATTATGTGTGGGAAAGGGTTTGTAACATCACTGCGTATCAATTTAGATATCATCAACTCTTTATTGATTATAATTTTATTTTGATTTGCCTTCCCAGCGCCTTACATCCTTTGTGTTATGGAACAATGAACAGTTTCTTTGCTAAGGCGTTCTCCAAAATCATTCTTTGTAGATCTTTTGATTAATGTTTATCTCAAGTCGTAAGCGGAACTTTGGATAAACTTTTACCAAGCTGCGAAACGGACTCAGTTT
Organism: Pocillopora damicornis; assembly: GCF_964200805.1. Lineage (NCBI taxonomy): Eukaryota > Metazoa > Cnidaria > Anthozoa > Scleractinia > Pocilloporidae > Pocillopora > Pocillopora damicornis. The sequence goes on from NC_142673.1 coordinate 30,245,257, forward strand.
TAAATCGAACTCAGTAAAAGTTCTATGCTCCCAATGTGGCATCTGTAAATGTCTGGCAGCCATCTTGAACACTATAGGGAAGTCCTCTAGTCAAGAGTTTCAGAGTTTAAATACCGCAAAAATTGTTCGTGGAAAACTGTATTTTTCCGAACAACTTTGAAAAAAAATGTACATATTATAGCGTCACTAGCCTCTTAGTCTAACTCACAGGAACACTATGCAACGGATATCTTCAGTAACAACTTCCTGCCGCCACATGCATTTTGTATAAAAATTCTTGAGAATTACATATCCATGGCTTGGCTTGTAAATATGCTCATCTTTCACAAGGGAAATTACTAAGACTAGAAGCTCATAGATTATTTTCTGATCATTTAGTTCCTTGAAGAAAATTTGCTCGATGTTATATACTTTCAATTATTGTATGTAGAAATATAGGCTTCCGGTGGTTTGATGAGAGGAAGCTGATAAAGGATTTTCAAATGTGATCAATGGCTGTAAAAGTTCTCTTAAATACTTTAGGAAATCCTAATGTGCGTTTATTTGCAAAGATGGGAGAATATTCATGTTAACTTAAAATATGCCTGAAAAGAACTGATTCTGTAGGCATAAGAAATATATTTGACTCCTGATAAATCCAACCTTTAGGGAAAGTGAAAGAGTTTCAAGTAATAGGGTGATCGGGTTATCGGGCGTAGGGAACAAGTGACCAAAAATATGAAACAGATGGTGTTTTTTGTATTTTTATTAATACATTGCACATTTTAATAAAATTAACCACAGAGATGTCGGGTTGAATAAAAGTTTCAGCAAACAGCCAAATCAGCGCCAGGTTCGAGTCCGCAAATGTTCCAGTTATTAGATATGTACATGTGTTGAACAGCAGGGGGAGAAACTTCGCGAACAGTCTTGTAAAACCGCATCATCACAAGCGTGTCCTTGTTGCGTGATTTTTTTCTCAGAAAGGGAGAGACACCTACACTTGATGGATAGTCATCATAAAAAAAAACGTGGTGTAATTACATTGAACGCTGAGTGTGAGTTAAAGTGTTTTAAACACCCACAGGTCTCTAGACATGGTGGCGATCAGAAGTCAAAACATCCTGCAATTCAATAGAGCTAAAGAATTAAGGAATATTATAGGTCTCATAAGGTAGATGAAAGATGAAAACGGAAGAATCTACCTTTAAACATCTCTCAGATATTCCTTCAGTCGGTAAACATAACAAATTAATCGCAAATTTTCAGACAAACATTAAAGTTAAATACTGTACATAAATAATAATTATATATACAAGTTCTATCAAATGACAGAACTGAGTTGTCAGTCATAAGATGGACTTAAGTATTTGTCCTCTTAATTTCCAGTGATCATTGGTTCTTTTCAAAGAAAATGACAGAAGTATAGACGCATCGATCTCAACAATAATATGATAACCGTCATGAAAACGTGCTGTTCAATTTTAACTAAAATGTACGGAGGAGTTTCCTGGCATACGTGTGTGGTTGTAAGGCATCATGACATTGTCACGAGTTATGAGTGAGTTGTCCGAGTGATGAGTTAAAATGCGGCTTCTCCAATGGTTTTATGCAGTTAAGGGGTTTTTCTTAGTGCAAATTGCTGATTTCAAGGAGATTTCTCAGTGCAAATTGCAGATTTCAAGGAGAATCGCGGCCCTCAAACGCTCGAAACACTGGCAAAATGTCGTGCCATTAAGCTGGATTTCGACTGTCGCGTTTGTCACGCGCGTGAACGTGCGTTTAAAAAGATTACGTACGTTGAGGTGAACGTTTAAGTGCGTTGACATTGTCATATTTCTACTTCCACGTTCTTTTCTAGACGCTTACGTATGTTTCACGCCCGTTGCAATCGTAAGAGTGTAGAGTAAAGTTGCACAGCCTGCACAGCCTTCATCTGCTATACAGGGCGAACATTTTCTCTCGTTAAAAGGCGCGGTACTCATTTATACGAAGCAATGGAAATTCTCGTGCACGTTTTCTTTACGCACGTTTTACGAATGGAAAAACTCACGCGACACTAGAGGTTATGAATACACATTTACACTTGCAGCACTTGAACGGCTTACGAGGAAGTAAAATTTGTTAAAAGCCCTTGCTACGTCACAATCGCTATTTCGCGTGTTTTTGCCCCAAACAAACCTAAGTGAAAATCTGCTTGCAAATCTAGCGAGAATTGAGCGGCAGTCAGTCTAGTCCACCACTACAATATCTTAAATTATTCAGAACGACTTCAACTTCCTCTAATCATACAACGGTATCTATAAGCCACAAAGTTGTTTGAAAGAAAAAGTTACCGAAAAAAAATATTGGCATTTGCGAAAGGTTTGGATTGTTAGTTTTTTGTTGTTGTGTCGACAAGCTGTGTTTGCACTATTCACGATAAAATATTCCCGCGCGGTCGTTTGTTAAGATCAGCTTTTTAAAATAATTTTTTTGTGTCCTTTGATTGCCGTCACCATTTTCATACTCTCAACAAAGTCGCAGACGGAAAAATTTTGTAAATGAAAAAAGAACCTTTTCTCAACAGTTCATTACAAACGTTTTCGCGCACACGGTTCCTATTTAAGTTAAAATTTAATGCCTTTCAAAGTAGTCCTAAACTTCCATATTACGAACAGGTTTTGATATCTTCTTGCCATGCTTTCGCAAAGAATGATTTGATGAAGGAGATAGCATCATCACAAGCTCCATGAAAATGAATGAAATCTAATCAATCAGTTCAGCTTAGCTGCTTTACAGCAAATTAACATTTTTTCTACGATCACATTTCTACCTACAAGTGTCTTTATATCTATCTTACTATGAAATTTTGCTTCAATACCTACGTTATATAGAGTACTCGTAACGCTTTCTGCTTCTTATACCAGTAGAAGTTTCTTTACAGCACAATCTCCGAGAAATAAATACTAGGTAGCTTCTTGGTAGTAGATGACATTTGGCATCTACTGCCACTTGGCATCTTCTTGGTTAACGAAATATCAATTTATTGGAATGATCCTAAGAAAGGCGAAATTTATACCATACTAAGCTAATCAATAATTCGCTACCGAAATACGATGGAGCGTTATTCGATTGAATTCTTAAAAAAAAATGGATGGTCAGGAAGATAAACATCCCGTGGAGCCAATGAGAGCGTGGGAAAACATGAGTGGTCAAAAAATGCAATCAGCGATTGGTTTTAATCTATCATGCGATTGGTCGGGAATATGGCGCAAATTTTCTAAACTAATCCCAGGCGTAAAGCATGGTGATGTAACGCCAACTTCATCTTTGAAAGATAATCTACTAGCAGCATACTGTATCTTCTTGATTCAAAGGCGGAGATCCAAATTAGACTTGTTATAATAAACACTTTTATCATGTAATACAAGGACTTTCAGCCCTAAGAAAAGCCGTAACAAAACACGTGAAAAAATACGATATTTTTTCACCATCAGCTGCTGACAAGTCACTCGCCTTTCGCCGGGGCCACTCGGTCAGGTTAATGAATGAACGGCGTAGCCTTCACCATTCTCAATCCAAGGTCATTTGTCGGAATTTTGTCGAATTATGGCTGCTAAAAAACTGAAAAATCCGTATCGCTTACAGACAATGACGCTCAAACTTTCCTGAAAGGGGAAGAAAACCGAAATACGGAAAGAAAAACCGCAAGTTACGTATTCAGTGTCTTTGGTAATGGTATTTCACGCGGCTGAGAACGAAAATCGGCAACTGAAAGATTTGCCACAGGCCTATACAGAAAATGTATCTGTGCTATTGGTGGGAATATGGTGGCGAGAAAACAAGAATAAATTAGTTGAATGAAAAGCTCTCATTGATACCGTGGAGATTAAGAGTGCCGATTTGAAATACAAATTTTTGTTCTAGTGTTATGGGGCTTTCCGAACTGCCTAGACGGAGGGAAAGGTCGCAAACTACAATATGCTGCTTAAAATGATTTGGGAGATTATAGTGTCTAGCGACTGGTTTGGATGCGTCCTTTTCACTTTTCTTTGTCGCGAAGGTGTTCTCGGAATTGGTCACCTAGTCGTCTTCCTGTTTCACCGATGTATAACTTTTTGCAATAAGTGCAAGTTATGCAATAGAGGACATTGTCACACGTGAAGTGATCAGTGATCTTAATGGATCTCTTGGGTCCCGACATTTTCTTCTGTTTTGAAGGAAAGGACAAGTTTTGCATCGTGAGCGAGCGCATCTGAAAGTTCCAGGTTGGTCATTGGTTTTAAATCTTGAACTTTTGACCAAAAATTTGTCATGTTTTGTTACGTTAGAACGAAATTAGTAGAGGTTGCATAAAGATAGTACCGGTCTCTGAACCGTTTTGAAGTAAATTAAAGTTTTTAACATTTGTAACGTTGCTCGACAGTATCTTCCACTATCGTTGTTGCCGCAGATACGCAGCTGCACAAAAATTCATCATCATGATAAGTCTGTATATGTTCACAAGTCAATTTTGAGATAAACTCACCAGTCCTGAACGGCGTAAAACACTGAGGAACAACTCATGTTGACAAAACTTTCACCCAGAAACTGCTTTAATAACAATGCAAAACAAACCTGAGAATTTGTTCGAACTCGAGCATGGCATTCTACGACTTGAGATACATATTTATTCTTGTGTTTTCAAGATCTACAAAGAATGATTTTGGAGAACGCCTTAGCAAAGAAACTGTTCATTGTTCCATAACACAAAGGATGTAAGGCGCTGGGAAGGCAAATCAAAATAAAATTATAATCAATAAAGAGTCGATGATATCTAAATTGATACGCAGTGATGTTACAAACCCTTTCCCACACATAATGGGCTTGATACGGAAAATAGCACGTAACAAAAATAATGATAAGAATAAAAATCATCTTAAGTAAATATTTCTCCGGGTCTGTGTTTTCGGGTTTACTGTCTCTTCGGTTATTCTGATCGAGCAGAACACTCCTTCTTTTCTCCATTCTCGTACCATCTCTTAACTCTTGGAGCTCAGTTTCATCAACACGAGAGGGTACAACATTCAAATCCCGATTTAGCCTTTCAATCTGTGCAATTCGCCTCCTTAAGTTCCACGCCACTGCTCCGCAAGATGCCAACATTATCACATAAGGTAAAGCGTAGTTCAGGATGAATCTGATAGCTACATAGGACCTATTGTTTACGACAGGCAGCTCCTCACAGTTACCATTTCTAAACCTGAGACCAAAGAAATAGGGGCAGGCGATTGCAAATGACATCAGCCACAGCCCAGATATGGTCAGAATTGTAATTGTCTTTACTGATGATGGTGTGCGTGGAAGAGGGTTTACAATGAATCTGTAACGATAAAAAGCGATGGCAGCCAGTGAGTAGATCACAACGAGAAGAACAATTACTTGCAACGGATTCAAAATGCATGCGGCCTCTTGAAGAACGACGTCAGTTGGACTCGGTTGCCAGCTCACAAACATGACGGCCAAACAAACGCTGCTTAGAATTTCTGCGAAGGCCATGTTAGCGACGAGATGGTAGGGCAGAGGCTTGCGGGAAGGTATGGTACACACAGCATAACAAACCATCGAGTTGCCGATTAAACTGGCCGAGATGATCACGGAGAAGAGGGTTAAACGGAAAATGTACAGAGCTTTTGGTTCTTCATATTGTTCAATTGCGCTCACGGTGGAGGTATTGATTCCATTTATGGTAGTGTTGGTAAATAACGACATTTCCGTGTTCCTGTGATAAGTAACTCCTAAGGGGCTGAAAACGAGAATCTTCTATCACAGGTGACCTGTGTTACTGCTACTAGGAAGAGATATATAAACTTACCTTTAAGAATCAATCAAACGTTTTTTGTGCCATTGGATGTCGACAGTTAGATTTTGGGGATTTCTGAAATTCCACATTTATGGCGAATTTACGAAAGTTATTAAAAATTTATAGCATTTCAAAACTTCCAGAGCCGCGACCAATTGTCTTTCAATCATTCTTTACCCATCCTCAAGTGTTTCTAATAACTTGAAATATCAGGAACAATGAGCTAATGCATCGAAGACGAATAATGGCCTTGAGAGCAATTATTTACTTAAGTTAGCAAGTACTCGTTTTTTTTTTATCATAGAAGAATAATCCTTCGGATGGATAAATATAAATTTTCAAAACTGTCAGCTGAAGGAATTAATGAGCCGACACAACGGAGTTTTTGTTTGCATAATTTAAAGGTAGTTTTTTAATTCGTCAGGGGCAAAGATCGTTGATTGCCCTTTCCCTTTAAGATTATATCGACCCTTTTAAAGCTTGAATTTCATTTGCTTCCAAAGTAGAATTTTTGTCAGATGATTTAGTTCTTTTTGGACTCTCAAGAACAACAAACTTTGGGAATGAATACCTAGGTGATCACATATCCATAGAAACTTCATTTTGTTATCACTCTGCGAGTGTAAAAACTTATAACTAGGGAATGTGAAGACAGCTTAGGAAGGACGCACATTTCTCCGCTCGCGGGGAAGATTTGAGAAGATTAATGACAGGAAGCCTTAGTGAAAAAAGCTGCGCGATTAATTTGAATTTCTAAATTACGTTCTCGTCGCAGATGGATCCTTTTTAGCGTAATATAATTGTTCTTCTTTCACTGGTTTTATCAACTGAGTTGATGATGTAACTTGGCCACTGTAGAAATCTAAAGCTTAAGTTTCGAGCGTCAGTCCTTTGTCAGTGCGAATCGATAGTGGACAATTTACAATTTAATTTTCTCTACAGAGGCCAATTTACATTATAAGGACATTTGATAATGCCAAAATGCCTTGTATTACCCTTTTACCAACGCAACATCACAGTTTCTTTAGAAAGTTACGCTCTTTATTACTCTTTACAGGGACATATTTCAATAAGAAAGTCTTGTTTCAAATTCATACTTTGATCAATACTTGGATGGATGATCCGGAAACCAGTTCTCCCGTACGCAGAGCTTATTGCGCTAGGGTGGCAGCTGGCCTCGTACACGAAAATGGACCAGCGCTTCTAGCGCCAGTCTCCAACAGAACAAAGCCACGCGGGACTAAAAAATGACTCATTTCCTCACACAAAACTAGCTTTAAGAAGCAGATATTTCGTGGGTCAGATGGAGATTGATATTTTACACTGCCTGTGGTACAGATAAGCTCCTTTGATGAACAGATGGTGAGCATCATAAATAAAATGCATTTACAACAAAGTTATAGTTTTAATCAAATATCCTACGTTTCATCAAGCGCATGCTACAAATTTTCGAAAGTGAAATTTCTTTTTTCTGCACAAAATAATATATCAATTTAAAGACGACCCACCTGGTCCGAGTGTTTTCCTAGTTTTTTTTCTTTTATCATTATTTTTATTTATGATTACGTGGCATACCAAGTATGGGCGTGGTTCGAAACATATTATGGGAAGGTGGATCGAACGAGCACGACGAACTTTGATGCCCAATGCAGTCCAGGAACAGAAATGAAGAGCTTTTTATGGCTCACTCAGAGACATATTGGCACTTAAGTTTTTTCCTCCTCCCCCTGTCCCTTCCGTTTGTCACGATTGAATCATGAATTAAAATATTCCATTCCCTGAAAGACTGCGCTGCGTTTGCCAAGTCCTCCTTTGGAAATATATAGATGGACCGGCTTCACAAAACTGTCGGGAAGTAGTGAAAAATTGCGTGGGTCCTATGTGGCAATTTGCCGCTTAGCTGGCAAAATCTTGTCTGCGTAAAATTATCGGCTCAATACCGTACCAAGCTCATGGAAACAAGCAGCTGTTTTTTGCCGAAGAAAATTGTTTATATGCTAGTTATTCTCCTTCATTCACAATTGATTGATTTAATTTTTTCTCTTAAGGAACATTTTTATCACCATTATACTATTAAATGCAGCGTTTGTTTCCATTGAAGAAAAAACAGTTTAATAAACAGACGAAAACTGTTTACCGAACAAAAACCGTTCAGAAAACTTTTTTTTTCTCGTAGGTAAAAGGATGAATTATTTAACATAAATATTTTTTATGAAAGTAAAATTTTACTGGATGGTTAGTTTCAAAATCTACGTTCTATTTTATAAATTGATTTCATCATAGTACTTCCCCGTTAGTGGAGTGACAGGCTGACATTGAAAATGATTCCTACGTGCCAGTTTTTATATGAAGTGAAAAAGTAGGTTGAAGAAAACTTGTAATTAAAAATATATAATTTAAGTCCTTATTTGTACTTTCCGAGTCGTCATTGTCCATTATATATGATCTGCATTTGCATGTCGCGTTATTTGCGTCTAGAACTGACCATGTGGCCGCCGCTAGTGTCAAGAAGCTTCGATCATTTAAAATTGAGTGATTTTTCGTTATCCCAGAAGCATTGCAGTCAGCTTTTCTACACAAACAGCGGATTGGTTTTATTTCAATAAGATATTGCGAACCAAAAGGTTGTGCAATTGTACATTTGGGAAAGATACTGAGATAATCCAGTACCCAAAAGAACGATGTGCATATTTATAAGAGCACAAATATTGGTGACGTTGAGTACTTCTGTTTATTAAAAGTTCACAGCCTTAGACAGCTTTCTCGAGCTAAGCGCATTTAGTTCTCGTTAGTATGGCGTACAGCTCTATTGATCAACCCATTTAGCTACAGCTTATAAGTCCTATTTCCCGTGTGTAAAATACTCACTTTCATCTCCAACGATATCTTAATACGTAAGTATTCTGTGCTACAACTAATTACTAGTTTAATGCACAAACAGCTAAATGGAATACAGGTGGAAGAGTGAATGAGCTATTTCTTATTCCAGTGTTAATATATATGATAATTATTTCCCTTTAGGTTTATGCAGACGCTTCCATAGTTTTTTCCGCTATTGGTAGCGGAGATCTTTGCCCAGAATTTTAAATGGACAACTAGGATTGAAAGGGTGTAAGTGACGTGGTGAAGAAAAAAACTTCGCCGATGGAGACAAGTTTAAAGCTTCCAGGATGCTTTAAGAGAATCTAAAAGACGGCGGACGTGGTCCGAATGCACAAGATAATGGACGTTTTGTCGCGGCAGTAATTGAAATTATTCAATGAAAAGTTCGGGCCTTTAATTGTAGTTTCCATAAACAATGGTTCAAATAATCGTTGGTGGTAGGAAATAAATATAATATCATGTCTTAAAGACTTGTTTGGACTTCAATTCTTACTCACAAAATAAATTGTCATCTTTTTTCTGCGTAAAACTCGGCCCTTTTCATTAATTTATATCCTGACAGCTTTAGAGCTTAAATGTAATTGCATTTCCCAAACAGTGTTTTATGCAGGTGATAATTGTCCGTTGGGCGTTAATATTTCAGTTGAGCTTTGTTCGTCAGTAGGCGACTGTCACAACGAAAGGTTGAAGCTTAAGTGCAAGCACTCAGCGAATCTGCAGGAGTGAACGACAGGTAGTTTAATACAAGATAGTTTATTTTAGCTTATTCTCCCTTAAACTGACCTTGTACGTTTGGTTCTGCCGCATTTTTCCTCTCTTGAATTTTGCGGCAGAAAGGAATTTCGGTCGCAAGCTGATTCCATGACCAACTTGTAAATACATGTCACGAGAAGTGCAGAATGATGTATGTTTTCCTTTAAGTTATGATGTGGCGATCCTTTTGTAGTTTTGTAGTTCACAGTATTCTCTTTTATTTTCGGTCTGTGATTGGCTAGAAATTAAATATGGATATCCCCAGCACTGAAATGGGTTCTTCGCGTACGTTTCAAAATTTACCAGTTGTGCAGCTACAAACCCACCAAAACTGGAGAAAATCGCCACGCGCTGGATAGTGCTTTTACGGCAAAGGTTATTAACGTACTTCTTTGTAATAATAACATTCAAAGTGGCAAATTTAGGACGATTTTTTTTAGCCTCAATGACAAACGCGTACGATGTACAAAAAAGCCTAACCATAAGTAAGTTTGGAAGGACTTAAAAAACTCCCGACAACAAGGAAAAACAACAACACCAACGAAGATAAAGATGCAAGTTACGATTTTTTAAGATACTTTTTATTGTGCTACTGAGTGATTTCTTCCAACTTTTGGCGAACATGTTGATGCTCATGTTCAGATTGTAGATCTTTTAAAACGCTTTGTACTTTAACTTCGACAGTCCAGCTGCCGTTTTCTTGCACTTTTTCACGCACTCAAACAAAACTTGATTACGGAGGAAATAGTTTTGGTAATTCTGGCAAATTTCCACTCAGCAATTCATCACAGAAAAAGAGTAAGTCTGATTCAGTTTCTGGACACTATTATGAAAAAGAACTTGGTGAAAACAAGGCAAGTATACTCGTTTCTATTCATCGAACGACCAAATTTACCATCTTTTGCTTCGACATCTGAACAACTTCCCAGAAACATGCATACTGAATGCTGCATTTAGTTGCTACTTGGGCCTCAAGCTCATTATCAAGATATTTGTGAGTTCTTTCCTTTCAGACTGGCTCTTTTTCGACATGAAACGCTGCTAAATTATCTCCCAAATACCGCGCAATTAATCGAGATGTTGTTGCCATGAAGGCATTTAGCAAAAAGTAATTGAAATTTTAATGAGGTACCAGCAGACTGTGCGCAAAACTATGAACAGCATAGGGAAATATTTTATGATGTTTGCGGCTGAAAATACAATTAGTGTTAAATGGAGATAATTTAAAAATTTTTACGAGGCTTACAATTACCTGCACTAGTTATTTTGAGTTTTACATTACAAAGGGATTCGATTGTGCGGAGAAACGCGTTCCAACTTGTTACTCTATCAAAGCCGAGAAACGCGCATAAAAAAATGATCAACGAAGCTGCTTGTTACCTTTGTAAATCACACATGTTACTTTACCTGGTTCAGTTCTTCTACAACTTGCGGAAAGACCTTGAACCCTCTTAAAGTTACAAAAGGACTTTATTTTAGATGTATTCAAGGATCTTTCATCAAAATAAGTGAGGGCTCTTAATTTAATGAACGATTGTTAAAAATTCTACACAGTCTTTGAAGGAAGACTAAAACACATATTCATCCGTGCACAAACTGGAGTAAATGGAAAAGAAAGGCAGTTTTAAGTTATTGATATCGAGAAACAGATTAAGTTGCTAAATTAAATGGGTTCCCATGAATTGAAGGACTAGTGTTAATGTTTATCCTCGCGATAGCAAGAATAGTTCCTTTTGCCTCAATAAACTTTGAAGTGGCACGAAAGCTTACTAAAGTCTTAAATATTCTGATCTAACAGTGTAATTTAAATTAAGTCTAAAATATTCTGATTTGACAGTATAACTTAAACCTTTTAAGGTGTCAACTGAAGAAGACCAAAAGATGCTGATCAGTAACTTCACAAACAACACAAACTCAACCGAGCCCTTCGCGGTGGGATCTGTTTCCTCTATAGAACAGTATGAAGAAACAGAAGCCCTTTACATTTTCCGTTTAACCCTGTTCTCCGTGATCATCTCGGCCAGTATAATCGGCAACTCGATGGTTTGTTATGCTGTGTGTACCATACCTTCCCGCGAGCCTCTGTCCTACCATCTCGTCGCTAACATGGCCTTCGCAGAAATTCTAAGCAGTGTTTGTTTGGCCGTCATGTTTGCGAAGGAGCAGAATCGAACTGACGTCGTTCTTCAAGAGGCTGCATGCATTTTGAATCCGTTGCAAGTAGTTGCTCTTCTCGTTGTGATCTACTCACTGGCTGCCATCGCTTTTTATCGTTACAGATTCATTGTAAACCTTATTCCACGTACACCATCATCAGTAAAGACAATTACAATTCTGACCCTATCTGGGCTGTGGCTGTTGTCATTTGCAATCGGCTGCCCCTATTTCTTTGGTCTCAGGTTTAGAAATGGTAACTGTGAGGAGCTGCCTGTCGTAGACAATAGGTGCTATGTAGCTATCAGATTCATCCTGAACTACGCTTTACCTTATGTGATAATGCTGGCATCTTACGGAGCAGTGGCGTGGAACTTGAAGATGCGAATTGTACAGATTAATGAAAGAAATCGGACCTCGACTGCCGAATCGTCTTGTGTTGTCCAAATCGAAGATCAAATGGAGCTACAAGATTTGGGAGAGGACACGAGAATGAAGGAACGAAAGAGCGTCGTGCTCGATCAGAATAACCGAAGAGACAGCAAACCCGAAAGCACAAACCCAGAGAAAGATTTACTTAAGATGATTTTTATGCTTATTATCATTTATGTCGTTTGTTATTTTCCATATCAAGCCCATTATGTGTGGGAAAGGGTTCGTAACATCACTGCGTATCAATTTAGATATCATCAACTCTTTATTGATTATAATTTTATTTTGACTTGCCTTCTCAGCGCCTTACATCCTTTGTGTTATGGAACAATGAACAGTTTCTTTGCTAAGGCGTTCTCCAAAATCATTCTTTGTAGATCTTATGAATAGTGTGTATCTCAATTCGTAAGCGGAACTTTGGATAAACCTTTACCAAGCTGCGAATCATTTACGTCGTTTGTTATTTTCCTTATCAAGCCCACTATGAGTGGGAAAGGGTTTGTAACATCACTGCGTATCAATTAAGATATCATCGACTCCTTATTGATTATAATTTTATTTTGATTTGCCTTCCCAGTGCCTTACAACCTTTGTGTAATGGAACAATGAAAAGTTTCTTTGCTGAGGCGTTCTCCAAAATTATTCTTTGTAGATCTTAAAAACACAATAATGAATATGTTTCTTAAGTCGTAAAGCGCCTTGTTCAAGTTCGAGCAAACTCTTAGCTTCGTTTTGCCTTGTTACTAGAGCAGTTTCAGAATGGAAGTTTTGACAACTGAGTAGTTCCTCAGTGTTTTATGCCGTTCAGGAATGGTGAGTTTATCTCAAAATTGACTTGTTAACTAGGCCATTATTTCGTATACAGACTTATCATCTTGTGCAGTCTGTGTATCTGCGGCGACAACGTTAATAGAAGATACTTTTGAGCAACTTTACAAATGTAAGTGATATGAAAAAAGAAGAATGCTTTTTCAATGACGAGATTTCTTTTGTCGACTGACAAACGGTTTTCATGAAACTTCGGAAGGCTGATGGGCCATTTATTCCCAAATTGTCAGTTGTTTTCACTGTTGGCTTGCTGTTTGCGGTTTTTTGACATGTTGTTTGTAAATGACAGGCACGTCACCTACTTGTCTCTGTTCAGTAATCAGGCGAACCATGAGCAATTTTCGATGGAGATTTGAAAACAATTCAGCACTGCATTGGTTATTCTTCAATGCGCTTTATGATTGATTTAGAGAACTCGCGCCATGGTCTTTATGCAGACTCTAAAATTGAAACCAATTGCGATTTCATTCAATCCACTTTCCACCTTTGAGGTCGTTGACTACTTGTGATGTCAACGTTTTATCTGCTTGGCCGATGTTATCAGTTTGGTTTTGGTTATACAAAACTCAATCGAACAGCTCTCCAATTACGAAGTATAGCAGACATTAATTTACGTTATATTATAATAAAGTTCGGATATGACGTGCGCTTTCATTGGTTGATACAGCGTGCTGAATCAGAGTACAAAACACGGAGCTGAGCTAATCTGCCAACTTTTACTATGTCCGACCATTTTCCGGACTTCTCTATCGCTTTTTTTCGTCAATTAAAAGTGAAATTTCAGAGCAAGCGAGCCGGCAAGTAGCATCAGATGAACCAAAGAAAGGTTTGTAATCCTCAAGTTATACAACATCATAAATTTTGTATAATGATACATGAGAAATTGGAGATAATCTTTAAGTTGGCTGTTTCCACTTATTTCCTCTGCCTAAGAATGAAATGATTTCTATAAAAGAGGACGACGATTGTTTCGTAGGGGGAGGGGGGGGGGAGAGGGAGACTGAAAATAAGAAACTCGAATATAACTTCATGGAATCAAAGATAAACTAAAATAGCAAAATAAAATAATAAATAAATTAATTGATCGGGAAATTGTTTTTGTGGGACTGCAGAAGAAGCCAAATTCCACTTAGGACAAAAGTATTTGAAGCCAGAATTGTTATGAAGTACGAAATTAAAAGTATAATTATTGAGAAGAAAGCACGATGTTTAATAGGACTGAGCTAAAGGGTAAAAAATTATCAGTTTATAATATCTTGCTGAAGGGTGAATAAATATGTAGTGCAAGTGTAATTTTAGAAAAGTTATCATCATCTTGGGAATTTTTTTTATTTTTTGCTTTTTTGTTAGAAATGTTTACAGTGATAATTTAAATAGTGCTGTAATGTTAATTTTGTCATGAATAAAAAAAATAAAAATGAATTAATTTGATGACTTGCACATTTCATCGTCTATGTTAAAGTCCTCAGGATCCATTTTTCGGTATATTAACATAAAAGAACATCTCTGGTTTAACCCGAACCCTTAGCTTGAATCTCTCGAGATTTGCTGCATATCCTTAGTAGTGTGACTAAAAAACAAGCAAATATTCAATGACTAATGTGAGCCTTAATTTTGTCTTAGAGTTATCCAAAGTGATTTGGCGCTCTTTAGTACGCTTCTACTGAGTTGAATACGTGAAAATCGCAAAAATGTAAGTTATGGTCGAAAAATGGAAACTTTCATAGTATTTAGCCCAGATTCCCAAAATTACTTCTGTGTTTTAGAAAATTCACGAAAACTGGAATGAGCACCGGGAGGCGGTGCCCTGGTTAGAAGCAAATGAAACTTGCCCATGAAAAGGGCAAAAAAAAAAAAAAGAAAAGAAGCTAGTATCAATTTAACAAATTCTTATAGGAGGGATCGAGTTACGGTTTAAGTTTAAAACTAAACCATTTTATTTCAATTTGAGCGGACGGCACATTTTTGAAAACCCTAAGCAATATTTCAATATCCGAATATCTTGTTTCGTGGTAAATTCTCATTTAACAGCGTCTTCATGCGGTATAACACAGAATTTGACCAGGTTAAGTTCGTGATAAGAGGAATTATTATACCCTAGACTTACTACGTATAATCTGATCGGTCGAGAGCATATATAAATTTACAATAGCGTGTGACACAGTGTGAAGCTGACATGATAAATACAATATCTGCAGGGGATATGACACTCAGCGGATATTGCGTTCAAAGTCTGCTTCGTTTTCAAGCCTTCAGTCCGTGTTAAATTTTCAAACTTATGCAGACTCGGAGAGAAGTGTCGTCTTTTGCAGATTACTATTAATGAAAAAATGTAGGATGAAACACTTACTGCATTTGGTTTTCGTATGATATCATAAATTATCAAACCTCGTGTCTGCGTTATCAACATTAGTCTTCGACTTCGGCAAATAATTCAGCCCTCAGTACGGATGATTCATAAGATCATGCTCAACATCATACCATTATTCCTTCTTTGAATCCATCAAATATTTTTGCTCGCGTGCGACTGGTCTAAAAGTATTACGTTACCGAATATTTCCACAGCTAAAGCTGGAGAACATCCAAAGCACATTTCTGTTAGTTCATAAAATCCTACTAGAGAACACGGAAAAGTAAACCTCCCACGCAACAAACGGTAAGCTATTCGCAAACATTTTTTCACGCGCGTTACAAAATGTTTGAAGGATACTTAACACAATAGCCTCCATTTTGCACTAAAATATCATCGTATGTGTGTCCTTGAGCATAATCTGTTCCTCGAATCTCTCGTTTCTCAACGAATTTCACTCTCGAAAAACTGTATCCATACATATTTTTGCACCAAGTAGAGGCTATTGTTAATATCCTCTACTTGAGGCGTCTGTTTTTCTTCGCATATTCGAACACATTTAAGTTTTCAGAAAGTTCTAGAATAAAAGTGAGCTTCATTGTGGACTTGATGGAGGATAATTCAAACATGAATACCTGTGGGC
Organism: Pocillopora damicornis; assembly: GCF_964200805.1. Classification (NCBI taxonomy): domain Eukaryota; kingdom Metazoa; phylum Cnidaria; class Anthozoa; order Scleractinia; family Pocilloporidae; genus Pocillopora; species Pocillopora damicornis. The sequence continues at coordinate 30,261,103 of NC_142673.1, forward strand.
CAACAGTTCTTTGCCGAATACGAGACGAGCAGCGAGCTGATGTAAGTGTTGATGCAACACACTCTAGAGTTTGTAACACAAGACTAAACGTAGTACCGTCATGAAAAATTTGTATTGTTCTCGAATGATAGACATTAATACAACGTATAGTCGGATCCGGCTGTGTTTAAGGGGCACCATATTGGTCAAAGTTCCGAAATTTGTTTCGAAATTTTTTCTCCTCAAGTATTTTAATTTTTACCTCTTTATGCGCAACCGTTATTAAGCGGTCGTGGTCACCCTTGACTGAGTCCCAACTGCTTGTTTGTATTGTTTCCACCTGCATTGTACGACCACTTAAAGTGAAAACACCAAAAAAAACCAATAATAATCTCTCAAGTCAAATTTTCCATGTTTATCTCCCGAACAAATGTTAGCACTTTGAGTTCAAATGTCTTTCTTGTTTGGACTCTTAGGACAAAAAGGTGTTTTTTGTTTTTTCATCGCGTTTGGCCCCTATTCTGTCGAAGCTGTATTAAGCGGTTAACCTGTATTAAGCAGCCACCCCTCCATTCCCCGTGGGTAACCCGTCAATACAGGGTTCGATTGTCAATGATGTCCATTTGACGAGAGTCAGTTTCGCATTTGATCCAAGCAGATCAATGTAACAAAGAGAAATGACTAAATACTCCTTAACATGGTCACAGCTTTGATCATAATTTTTTTTCAATGCAGTTTTGAGTATGCGATTGACGACTCTATGATAAACGGATTAAGCTAAGGATAAGTTGTCAGCCAGAGCTGTCAAGTCTAAAACCAACCTTTCAAACGGCTGAAACTCTATGCATACGCTCAGTTATTACTTCTGAAACTGTGCTTGTCAACATGTAGAGCCTTCAAGCCTCTAGTAAACAGATCCAACTGAGGAAAAGTTGTCAGCAAAAGCAGTTGAGTGAAAAATCAAACTTTCTAAATGTTATCCGTAATGACGGCTAAGGAGCTAGGTAGACATTGAGTTATAATTTCTTATGCCATACTACTAAATATATACAACAGACAGAATATTTAGTTCTTATCAATGTGATTTTAAGTTCTATGTAATCTTAAGTTTTATAATATCCTTAGTATCTTCCTATTTTAGTATAATAAATGTCTGTAATCAGAATTACTGCAATTCAGTTTGATAGGGCCATAAGGGAGAATACAGTCTTGACTGTAATTGCGCACCCTTTTGAAATCAAGATTTACTTACTTATTTACTTACTTACTTACTACAACTTCCTTAAAGGAAGTTACAAAGACTGGAAACTCATGGATTACTTTATTTTCTGTAAATTTAGGAACAAAGATAAGCGGATAAAAGATTGAGTATCATTGAGGCTTGGTTCAAATATACCTTTAGTCTGATTTTCTTTTTAGAAGGACCTTCAGTTGCCCATCATATTCTCTGACAGTTCCACGGGTTTAGGAGGTTATGTTCTGATAAGCAGTTAGAAGGTTCTTGCGTCATCTTTATGTGATTGAATATGCGTTGTTTTGGAAGATCACAGTTTACAATAATCACAGGTAAAATAGGATTGGTGTGATGACATTTAAATCCGGTTTTTTTTCAGTTTCAGTTTTCACTTACAAGCCAAGAAACTGATTAACAATCAGACGTCTGACAACCAAACGTTTTCCCCTTTTCGTTTAAGCAAGATTCTCCACGGCTGACAGCGCTGAGTTGTCCCGCCTCATGCGTTGTAGCGGCGCTTCATAGTTCGGACTACTTGAGACCAGGGTTTAAGAAAATTGAAAGATTGGTGTGCCATTGAGCATCTGCCAGATGTTCTCTCAGTCAGTACATACGAAAAATTCGCTTGATTCAATTGCAAATTTTCATTCAAGTTCTAACCTGAACTACTAAGACTTTAATTCTACATACAACTCTTGAGTTTTCAGTAAAGAGATGGTATCTATTTTTTATCATCGGTTTCTTTCGATAGAAAAGACAGGAATTAGATCAAGCTGATCAAACCTCGCAAATAACCGTCAGGTATGAAATTGTACAGTTCGATTTTGATCAAATGTGCAGTAGAGGTTCCTAACGTACGCGCGCGGTAACAAAAGAACATTAGTGTTAGCTATGAGTGAACAGTGTGGGTGACGAGAAGAAAGTTCGAGGTGCTTCTCTTATTTTTTAACAGGCTGACGTCTTGTACTCTCATCAAACTATCAAATGTTTGGTTAAAAAGCAGTTTCATATTTTCTGATCTGAGTTGTCTCTGCAGTATAAATCTCTGTTTACTTTTAAAAAAATTCATATGCTGATTGAGAAGTAAATTGTTATTTGCAAACCTGTCCGAAGTGAATTTTGCTAAAAGCTGTAGCTACGATATCTCGCGTGAGTTTTTCCCCATACAAAACTAAATGAAAAGCTGTAGGCAGATTCTAGTGATAACTGAAGTGAGTTTTATCTCTGTCTATCGGTAGGATATCTTCAATAATTTACCTCGATAACTTCCTCTTATAATACGATGGCATACTTAAACCCCATAGAATGTTTACAAGTTTATTTAAAGCCCACCAATGTACTTCGTGAATCTCTGGCAGTTGATGAGTATGCAATGATTATGGCTCTGTACCAGCTGGGTTTTTAATATACCAAGAACACTCGCGCCGTTCTTTGTTCTCGGAGCGATCTTTGACGAGACCGGCATTTATAATTTATCACTGATTCGTCATTCATTTGCCATTCACGGTCTGAAAATTTGGTGTCATTTGTGTCAGTCAATACTCAACAAAGAATTCATCGGGGAAAATGTTTAAAAGCCTTTAAAAGAGTAATTCTAGTCATTATCATCAGCTAATGTATATCGAGATACAAGATACGAGAGCTGCATTGATAACTTAAATTATAATTAAAATCAATACAATTCGTCATTCATATCTTGACAGGTTTAAAATTTGAAGCCATTCGTGACGTTGAATATCAACAAAACAGTCGGGAGGAAGACGGCGGAAAAGTCTTTGTGAAAACGGCTTCGCACTACAGTATCTGTTGTCTGCTTATCTCTCTCACAGTAAAGGTGTTAACAAAGAGGACAAGACCAACGACAAGAGCGGGAGGACGACAAAAAACATGGAGTTTATCAACAATACGAACATCACAAACTCAACCGAGCCCTCCACGGTGGGATCTGTTTCCTGGATAGAACAGTATGAAGAACCAAAAGCTCTTTACATTTTCCGTTTAACCCTCTTCTCCGTGATCATCTCGGCCAGTATGATCGGCAACTCGATGGTTTGTTATGCTGTGTGTACCATACCTTCCCGCAAGCCTCTGTCCTACCATCTCGTCGCTAACATGGCCTTCGCAGAAATTCTAAGCAGTGTTTGTTTGGCTGTTATGTTTGCGAGCGGGCAGAATCCAACTGACGTCGTTCTTCAAGAGGCCGCATGCATTTTGAATCCGTTGCAAGTAGTTGCTCTTCTCGTTGTGATCTACTCACTGGCTGCCATCGCTTTTTATCGTTACAGATTCATTGTAAACCCTCTTCCACGCGGACCGTCCGTTAAGAAGATTACAATTCTGGCCATATCTGGGTTGTGGCTGTTGTCATTTGCAATCGCCTGCCCCTATTTCTTCGGTCTCAGATTTAGAAATGGTAAATGCATCGAGCTGCCTGTCGCAAACAATGAGTACTATGTAATAATTAGATTCATCCTGAATTACGCTTTACCCTATGTGATAATGCTGGCATCCTACGGAGCAGTGGCGTGGAACTTGAAGATGCGAATTGTACGGATTAACGAAAGAAATCGGGCCTCGACTGCCGAATCGTCTTGTGTTGTCGAAGATCAAATGGATCTACAAGATTTGGGAGAGGACACGAGAATGAAGGAACGAAAGAGTGTCGTGTTCGATCAGAATAACCGAAGAGACAGCAAACCCGAAAACACAGACCCGGAGAAAGATTTACTTAAGATGATTTTTATGCTTATCATTATTTTTGTTGCGTGCTATTTTCCGTATCAAGCCCATTATGTGTGGGAAAGAGTTTGAAACATCACTGCGTATCAATTTAGATATCATCAACTCTTTATTGATTATAATTTTATTTTGATTTGCCTTCCCAGCGCCTTACATCCTTTGTGTTATGGAACAATGAACAGTTTCTTTGCTAAGGCGTTCTCCAAAATCATTCTTTGTAGACCTTATGACTGATGTGAAACTGACTCATTTTTGAATCGAACTCAGTAAAAGTTATACGCTCCCAGTGTGGCAGCTGTAAATGTCTGGCAGCCATCTTGGACACGAAAGGAATGTCCTCCAGTCGAGAGTTCCAAAGTTTAAATACCGCAAAAGATTGTTCGCGGAAAACTGTTTGTTTTCGAACAACTTAAAAAAAAATACCAATTATAACGATGCAAGCTTGGTAAAGGTTGATATGTAAGAGTATGTTTATTTTAAAAATACAATTCACGCCAGTGAAAGCACTCGCGTCAATAGTCTCCTTAATCTAAATCACAGGAATACTTGAAACGGATACCTTCAGTAACGTATTGAAAATTGAGTTATGCTGGGGATCGTTTTCAGCAAGATCAGATTGAAGCAAACCAGCCTTTCAATTTGTCGTCGTAAATAACGACTTCCTGCCGTCACGTGCATTTTGTATAAAAACTCTTGAGAATTACATATCGGTGGTTTTGCTTGTAAATATGTTCACCGTTCGCAAGGAAAATTACTTAGACTAGAAGCTCATAGATTATTTTCTGATCATTCAGTTCCTTGAGCAAAATTTGCCAGGTGATATATAGTTTAAATCATTGTATATAGAAATATATGTGCTTCCGGTGGTTTAATGAGACGAAGCTGATTAAAGGATTTTAAAATGTGATCAATAACTGTAAAAGTCCTCTGAAGTACTTCAGGAAAGTTTAATGTGTGTTTTTTGGAAGGATGGGGGGGTATTTTTGTCAACATAAAAATGCCTGAAAAGAACTGATTCTGTGGGCAAAGGAAAAATAATTTGACTCCTAATAAATCGAACGTGTAGGGAAAGCGAAAGAGCTTCAAGTAATCGAGTGATCGGGTTATCGGGCGTAGGGAACAAGTGACCAGAAATACGAAACAGATGGTGTATTTTGTACTTTTATAAATACATCGTATATTTTAATAAAAATTAACCACAGATATGTCGGGTTACATAAAAATTTCAGCAAGCAGCGAAATCAGCGCCAGGTTCGAGTCTGCAAATGTTCCAGTTATTGGATATGGATCTGTGTTGAACAGAAGAGGGAGAAACTTCGAGAACAATCATTACAAGCGTGTCTTTGTTCGGAAGAAACACACGCATTTGATGAAAAGTCATCATGAAAACAAAACCTGGGGTAATTATATTTAACGCTGAGTGTGAGTCGATGTGTTTTAAACATCCTCAGGGCTCCAGACATAGTGACAATCAGAAGTCAAAACATCCTGCAGTTCAAATTTGTTGACAAGAACCTCGAGGTTGTTTACAGCTGATAGAGCTAAAGAATATTATAGATCTCATAAGGTAGATGAAAGAAGGAAACGGGAAAATCTACCTTTAAACATCTCTCAGATGTTCCTTCAGTCGGTAAACATAACATGTTCGCCGGAATTAATTGCAAATTTCAGTCTGTACCTTAAACGTTAAAGTACAGACTGCACATAAATGATAATTATATATACAAGTTCTATGAAATAACGGAACTGAGTTGTCAGTCATAAGATGGACCTAAGTATTTGTTCTCTTAATTTCAAGTGATCATTGGTTCTTTTCAAAGAAAATGACAGAAGTATAGACGCATTGATCTCAACAATAATATGATAACCGTCTTTAAAACGTGCTGTTCAATTTGAATTAAAATGTGCGGAGGATTTTTTTGGAATACGTGCATGGTTGAAAGGCCTCACTGACACTGAGTGAATTGTCCGAGTGATGAGTTAAAATGCGGCTTCGAATATGTTATGCAGTTGAGGTTGTAGTTGAGGGATTTCTCGGTGAAAATCCAAGATGTAAAGGAAAATCGCGGCCCTCAAACGCCCAAAACACCGGCAAAATGTCGTGCCATTAAGCAGGATTTCCACTGTTGCTTTTGTCCATGCGCGTAAAAGTACGTTTAAAAAAATTACATACTTTGGTACGTTGAGATGAACGTTTACGTGCGTCGACAAAACGTTATCATATTTCTACTTCCTTGTTTTTTTTCTAGAGGTTTACATACTACGTGCGTTTTACGCACGTTGCAATCGTAAGAGTGCAAGTTAAGTTGCACACAGCTTCAACTTCTACGCACAGGCCAACATTTTCCTCACGTTAAAAGGCATGGCAGTCATTTTTACGTGGCGGTGGAAATTGTTCGCATGCGTTTTCTTTACGCACGTTTTACGAACAGAAAAACTCATGCGACACTGGAAGCCGTGAATATACATTTACATCGGCAGCAACTGGACGGCTCACGAGGAACCAAAAACCTTTGTTAAAAGCCCTTGCTACGTCACAATCGACATTTCGCGTGCTTTTCCCCCTAAACAAACCCAAGTGAAAATCTACTTGCAAATCCAGCGAGAATTGAGCGGCGGTCAGTTTAGTCTATCGCTATATCTCAAATTATTCAGAACGATTTCAAATTCCTCTTATAATACAACGGCATCTTCAAGGCACAGATCTGCCTGAAAGAAAAAGATTACCGAAAAAAAATATCGGCACTTGCGGAAGGTTTGGATTCTAAGTTTTTTGTTATTGTGTCGACAAGCTGTGTTTGCGCTAATCACAGTGAAATTTTCCCGCGCAGTCGTTTGTCATGACCAGCTTTTTAAAATAATTTTTTTGTGTCCTTTGATTGCCGTCGCCAATTTTAAACTCTCAACAAAGTCGCAGACGGGAATATTTTGTAAATGAGAGAACCTTTTCTCAACGGTTCATTACAAACGTTTTCGCGTACACGGTTCCTATTTAAGCTAAAATTTAATGCTTTTCAAAGCAGTCTTAAACTGCCATATTAGGAACAGGTTTTGATATCTTCTTGTCAAGCTTTCGCAAAGAATGATTTGATAAAGGAGATAGCATCCTTATAAGAAACAAGCGCCGTAAAATGAATGAAATCTTATCAATCGGGCTACCTTAGCTGCTCGACGATATTAACATTTTTCTACGATCACATTTCTGCCTATAAGTGTCTGTATATCTATCTTGCTAGGGTAGTAGCAGAAATTTCTCCACAGCACAATATCCGAGAAATAAAAACTAGGTAGCTTCTTGGAAGCATTGTTAACGTCTTGTTCAGCTCATTTAAGGATAAAAATTGAAATATCAATTTGTGGGAATGATTCGAGGAAAGGTCGAAATCAAGTTATGCCGACTGTACAGCACGCCATACTAACCTGATCAATAATTCACTACCGAAATAAGATGGACCTCATTCGATTGAATTCATAAAAGAAATTTCGACTGTCAGCAAGATAAACATCCCATGGAGACAAAGAGAGCGCGGCAAAACTCGAGTGAAGAGGTGGTGCAAATTTTCTAAACCAATCCCAGTCATAAAGCATCGTGATGTAACACCAATTAACTTCATCTTTAAAAGATAATCTACCAGCAGTACACCGTATCTTCTTGATTCAAAGGCGGGAATCCAAGTTAGAATCGTTATAATAAAAACTTTTGTTACTGCGAGCATTAGCGAGCAGCAAAACTATTCCTGACTTTCCGTGTGAGGCCTGGGCTCTAAATGTATGCGTTCAACATTCGATCCATTGAATTGTGACTTCGTTCGTTCGGTGGTGATGATTTTGAAGATGCAGTATGAAGATCAGCGGCGGTAGTTTTTTAATTGTGCGTGCGCAGCCCACATGGTCCAATGTTCCTGCCATCAAGCCCTGGGGAGTTCATTAGTCGACCAGCGAGTAAGTTTTTATTGCTCTTTTTGAACTGATCTATCATGTCAGGTGCAATT